>NW_015122440.1:0-848 GCF_001443285.1 Poecilia latipinna
TAATAGCAGAATATTTTAATCCATGTTTGGAATTTGTGAAACCTTTATGTGATTTATGAAACTTCACTAAAGATCAGATTACTATTCATATATGTTCCATGCAGTTTTTTTCAAATTCAATTCTAATTCAAAACCACTTTATTAATCCCAATGGGAAATAAAATGTTGGTGTAACTCATTAATTTTTCAAAGAGTTATTGGTGATGGCTGTTGGAAGGACAGATCTTTTGCAGGGGTCTGTTAAGTGAAGTTTCACAAATCAGAAAAAGATTTCACAAATCACAAACATGATTCTAAATATTCTACTATCAGAGCAGATTAATTAAGTCCAAGTTTGAAGAGTCTAGGTGTTATAGATTTGGAACTAGAAAATTCCCGAAGAAATTTAAATGAGGCCTGCCAAAGTGTGCCCGTCGGTTTGGACCCAGCGTTCTGATGCTAAAAATTAGCATTAATGCTAAAGAAAGCTTCAGTGTAGTCAATAACCTCTGAAGAGTCAGAAGCATGTGGACTAAGCTGTACTTGTACCATTCAGTATGTTAAAATTAATGCATAAACTAAAATTTGACAAAATGCTAATGTTAGCATGAAGACTAGTGTGTTGGGCATCATTAGCATGTTCTCTGTCATTGACTTACTCCATTCAGTATACTAAACATGGCAAATAATTAAGAAATTTAACAAATAGGTTATTTTAGGTAAAAGGCTAATGCTAATGTGCGCAAGGCAGTGCACTAGTGGGGGGCAGTGAAATGCTAATGTTTGTGCTAATGTTAATGAACTGCCTTGCTGCACAATAATAAAGATAAATAAGAAATAATAAAGAGACATTCTATTGGGTGTAGAAC
>NW_015122441.1:0-847 GCF_001443285.1 Poecilia latipinna
TAGAGCAGACTAATCTATTCAAGGTTTGAAGAGTCTAGGTGTTGTAGTTTTTGTGATCCAGATGACAAAAACTGGTGAAAATTGAACTTCATTGAGTTTTCACAAATCAGATAAAGGTTTCACAAATCCAAAAAATGGTTATAACTATTCTGCTATCATAGCAGAATAATCTATTTCAGGTTTGAAGAGTCTAGGTGTTGTAGTTTTTTAATTAGAGCAGTTTTAGTGTGATCCAGATGCCAAAAAATGGTGGAAATGTAACTTTATTGAGTTTTCATAAATCAGGAAAATGTTTCACAAATCACTAACATGGTTTTAAATATTCAGCTATTAGAGCAGAATAATCTAGTCCAGGTTTGAAGTGTCTAGGAGTTGTAGTTTTTTAAATTAGAGTAAATCTATGGTGATCCAGATGCAAAAAAGTGGTAAAATCAACATTTATTGAAGTTTCACAAATCAGAAAAAGGTTTCACAAATCCCAAACATGGTTTTAAATATTCTGCTATTAGAGAAGAATAATCTAGTCCAGGTTTGAAGAGTTTCTGAATTGTAGTTTTTTAATTAGAGCAGTTTTAGTAATGAAAGAATTGCCAAAAATGGTGAAAATCGAATTTTAATAAGTTTTCACAAATCAGAAAAAGGTTTCACAAATCCCAAACATGGTTTTAAATATTCTGCTACTAGAGCAGAATAATGTAGTCCAGGTTTGAAGTGTCTAGGTGTTGTAGTTTTTAAACTAGAGTTGATTAAAGATGCGGAAAGTAGTGAAAAATTAAGTGGAATCGCCCTTTAGCTATTGGAAGCTAGAAATGGGAACAAACTTCAGCTTCGTCGTTTCATACCGGAC
>NW_015122442.1:0-847 GCF_001443285.1 Poecilia latipinna
ATATGTGCAGATGTGTCGTTGCTATGTGTCGTTGGTCTATGTCGTTGGTCTATGTTGCATGTAGATGATGCATATGTCTACGTTGCATATGCGTTCGCTGCATATGTGATGAACGTCGTTGGTCCATGCTGTTGGCTCATGTCGTTGGTCCTTGTCGTTGGTCCGTGTTGCTATTGCCTGTTTTCTGCGCCATTAAAAAGTCCTGAAGTAGGTCATGTATGATCAAATTTTTTTATTAGATATTACAAAAATGTTGGTCTTTCAATATCAGTGGTTTCAAAAAAATTGTTTTCAAAATGTTAAGTTTTCTACCTCGTATTTTCTTTAGGCATTAGTCAGGGCAGCTAACGAGGTCAAGGGGTCCTTATCCAGTGAAGGGGGCGGTAAATTTCTTTTTAAATCTGTGATATATCTTCATTTTAAGAAGAATTTTCACTGTTGGCATGTATTTGAACTTCTCCCTTTTATTTACTTCAGCGTACCTCACAGTTTTAAACAAATTCTGTAGTTTTCCACGTACTTCTAAATCTGCTCCTTAGTCACATCTTTTTGGGCCTTCTACTGCCTCTAGTGGCGGGTGGTAACACAACTAATATAATTACATTACTAAATCAAAATGCCACAAAGTATTTATTATTAATTCTGGCATTAGGACAATAATAATAATAATAATAATAATAATAATAATAATAATTTCTTTAAAACTCCAGATATATTTTCAGCAAGTACTGTTATCTGTACAGCCAAAATGAATAAAAACTAGAAAACTCATGTGGTCTTTACATAAATTGAGCAAAACATATTCCTCCTCAAGTCAACAATTCACTTATTCTATTGAAAACTGTGA
>NW_015122443.1:0-847 GCF_001443285.1 Poecilia latipinna
TGTGGCGACACTAGATGGAAATTCAGATTTTGTGGAAGTTTAATTTTAGTAAATTGCTCAACAACGCCACCCTGGGAATTTCACCCAGAGAATATTACCTCTTGTTTAAGGCACACAGGTTCAGTCATGCATAGATTAAAACATCTGAGACCGTTTCAAAATTATAAAAAAACGATTAAATTCTTTTGAAATGTTTTTAAAACCAGTTTCTTTTTAAAAATTAAACTAAAGAAATCAAAGAAAGAAGAGCTGCAGCAGTTGAGGTTACCGGCCGGAGGGGGCGCTATGGGGACGACATCCACCAAATACAGCAAATTAAAAAAAAAAAAAAACCTTTAACACCAGACGCAGTGAGACAACCCAAACTCTAGAATCACAGCACACAGACGAGGAAGACACCGTCCCCACACCAACACCGCTACCGGACCTCAGCAACTGCAAACAAAAAAAAAACAGTTAAACAATATCAGCCCGACTAAATAAACAAAAAGGGCTGTGAACAAAAGTAAAAAAAAATAAAAATCAGACAATACAAGTTAAAACATTAAGACCAGGCGTGGCCCTGCCACAGCGGGAGATGAAACGGGCGCGCCGATGCCACACCCCAAACAAACACCGCTCCAATTAGGGCGGATAACGCCGCCACAGTCCAACTTGAAAACAATTGTGCAGAAATCCGGGAGATTTACGTAGCCGGCGCAGAACAAAGCCGAACAGATCCGGGAAACCAACGTAGACTGAGCAGCAATGGTTCAACTGCAGGGAACCTATAAAAAATTTGTCACCATTTTAAATGAGAAGAAATTGGAGCTTAGATGAGTGCCAATTTCTTACCTGCTGATCCACA
>NW_015122444.1:0-847 GCF_001443285.1 Poecilia latipinna
GCATTTGTAACCAATTTCCTGCCGCCAAAAACGTTAGCAATACCATCACCAACCGACTACAGGCGTAGCTCGAAGACTTTCTCAAACGCATCCATTCAGTGGTTGGAATGGATGATGTCCGATAAAAACATACATACAGAACACGCTTTAAACACGGGTGAAAAGAAAATTGGGCCTTACTTTCCAGACGGGTTTGCTGTTGTAGATAATGTGCCTACAGCTTTTTTATTCCATGGCTGCTTCTTCCATGCTTGTTCTCAGTGTTTTGCCCCCAGGAAAAATGTCCTTTAAGAAATGTCACATTCGAACAGATTCATGCAGCCAGTGTTGAGAAAGACAGGATCCTGCAGTCTGAGTGCGGTGTTCGTCTTGTGGTTCTGAATGGGCTGCATGAATGGGCTGAAATGAAGCGATCTGATTCAGGTGTTATTAACTTTCTCAAAAAATTTAATCCTCCAGAACCTCTGGTACCACGACAGGCCCTTTTTGGGGGGAGGACTACAGCTTTCAAGTTGAGACACACGGCAGGTCCCGACGAAACTGTACACTATGTAGACTTCACCTCACTGTATCCCTATGTCAATGCCACCTCCTCCTACTCCCTGGGGCATCCTAAAATAATACACCGAGATTTTGACCACCCTAATGCTTACTTTGGGTTCATTAGAGCTGTTGTTTACCCTCCTAGAGGGCTCTATTTTCCAGTTCTGCCATACAAGACGTCATCCGGTAAGCTGGTTTTCACTCTCTGCTGGACTTGTGCTGAAAAAAATAATCAGACAACTTCCTGTTCCCACAGCGATCAGGAAAGGGCTCTCACAGGTGTCTGGGTGACTGTTGAGTTTCA
>NW_015122445.1:0-847 GCF_001443285.1 Poecilia latipinna
TTAAAGCAGGGGTGTCAAACGTACGGCCCGCGGGCCGGAACCGGCCCGCCGAACGATTTAGTCCGGCCCGGGGGCTAAATGCATTATCATTATTCATGAAAAAACATATACTTCGTTTAATTGAAAATCTGCAGTTCCTATACTGTCCACGAGGGGCGCTGTGTTTTATTCAGAGCACACAACATGATGCAACACTGCAGCGGAACTAACAGCAGATGGCAGCACTGAGCTTCAGGTTCTGTAAACAAGTTCGATTCTATGCTTTACCAGCTTTTTATTTTGGCCCTGGTAACCTCATATTTCTTGTGCATGCTAACATATATACATGTTATGTATGCATGTTTTTCTATATGTATGCATTTTATGCATCAACAAATGCAAGTCATCAAATGTCTGTTTAAAACAGCTGACACTTAAGTTTTCAAATGTGGGAAGCCAGATAATTTGTTCAAATTGCTTCCCAGATGTTTAAAATTGATTTTAAACCTTTTCTTAATGTTTGTCTGTTGTATTTTGTGATGCAGGACAGTGTTTTTAAGTTCCAAAAACTGTGAATAAATGTTTTGCAGCATTGTACAATCACTGAGATCACTTATTATGCATAATGCACTTAAATAAATGCTTAACTGAGTAAAAGTATTGTTGAAATTGCAGATACCCTTCTTAAAAACTGACATTATTCATAATATATTTTGTAAAAGTGAAATTCGTTTAATATAAAAATCAACAACAAGTCCACTTTTATTGGTTCTATTTAATCTTGCAATGAGTTTACTTGTGTGGCCCCCTGCAGATCAGATTAAGCTGTATGCGGCCCCTAAACCAAAATGAGTTTGACACCCCTGGC
>NW_015122446.1:0-846 GCF_001443285.1 Poecilia latipinna
AATATTCATATTGTTTTGTTACTATAGCAACAATCTGATGCTGTGAGTTTAATCTTTGAATTTACTAATACAAATTGGTAAAATGCGATTATAACTTATTGCTTTTTAGGCTGGCCAACTAAACTACTCCCTTCTCCCATATTTAACTAACTCTAACACAGAAGCTGTTAGAGGTGCTGATGATTTTAGCAGCTAGAAGGGCCCCTAAGTCAAAGTCTGCGCATGCAGCCTTGGACCAGCCCTGCATGATGAGTAAATCCGCTGCACTGCGCAGAGATGCGCAACAAATGGGAGATTTGGGTTTAGTAGTTGTTCCATTCGTGTCTGTTGAGTTTTAATCGTCACAGAAACTATTCTGGTTGGTCGAGTTTATGGGACTCGGCCTGACGGTCACGAGTTTCTCAGATCTCCGTGCGGCCGCGCGCATTAACTCTAAGTAGACCAGTGTTTTTCAACCACTGTGCCGTGGCACACTAGAGTGCTGTGAGTGATCGTCAGGTGTGCCGTGGAAATGATCCAATTTCACCTAGAGTACCACATTTTCCGGACTATAAGCCGCTACTTTTTTCCTAAGCTTTGAACCATGCGGCCTGGTGCGGCTATTCTGTGGATTTTTCTTCAACCACCAGGGGGCTCTTTAGCAGGAAGTGAATCATTCGAAGTCAGAATTGTAAATCAAAGAACGCGCTAATTTTCATTTTGAAAAAGCACATGCTAGCAGCAGGCACGACAGAGAAATGTTTTCAAACTCGTATGATGCAGCTTTTCAGTTCCGGCTAAAGGAATGGTTGTGGATTAGTTTGTAAAACACTTTGAAGTTTTCTACAACTTCTTTAAATTTAAGAC
>NW_015122447.1:0-846 GCF_001443285.1 Poecilia latipinna
CAGTTACATCTGGAGTCTCTCTGAGCTCCTCCCTTCCTAAACATTTGCACAAAGACCCTAATTACCAGAAAGAGATTTATTTCCTACTCGTTTCCTGCTTTAATCCTAAACTGGAGATTCCAAGCAGGTAAAACTCAGCTGTGACTTTGATGCAAGAATCGACACAATTATCTTCCCAAAAACTGTTTTACAATATGCCTGAAATATTTATTACTAAAACATTAGTTTCCTAATCCTTTTGATTATAAAACCTAACACTCATCCAAATTAATATGGGTTAGACACCAACTAGTCCTGTTAATATAAAGCTACAAATTAGACTGTTCTCAATCAGAACATGCTGTTAATAACTACAATATCCTAATGAATTATAATTTTAAAAGCATTATGTATCACCATCATCTTAGCCAGCAACTCCATAATATCCCAAATACTAGTTTTGTTTTCTGAAGGTTTTATTGTTTTTCTGACCTCATAGAAAATATCAAAGAATTTGACCTGCTAGTAAACAGACACAAGTTTTCTCTCCGTCCTGTTTTTCCTCATTACTTTAGTTTTTGAGAACTGCCAGCACAGCTCATCTGTTTCCTCTGACAGGAGAAAACTTTCTCTACTGAAGGCCCTTTTCAAAACCCTGTTAGTGATTTTATGTCAGTTAAGAAAATCAGTCGTTATTTAAACTGAATCATTATCCAAATCTGCCTAAATTAAAATCTACTCAAAATATTCATGCTCTAATATTTCGCATGCACCAAGGTTAAATGTTGCTAAAACCAATATAATCAAACTTGTCCCCAACTACATATAGTTAAGTTCAAAAACTAGCATATTTTAAATTTATTTTCC
>NW_015122448.1:0-846 GCF_001443285.1 Poecilia latipinna
TGTTGTGGATCGCAAACCATATCCTGACGTTGGACTGATGGAAACTGGCAGATGTCCTCAGCCTCTTCTGACTCTTCTTCTCTCTGGCTGTTCACTCTGTCCAGATACTTGTTCATCAGTTCTCAGAAATGTAACATTGTGTTGTGTTCTGGCTATATAGAGCATAATGTTGCCAACTGATGGTTCACAAGATGCACCTCCAATCTGTTTCAGAAAACTGGTTGATCGTTGGTTGAGCTAATGGTTCATACACTGACCTGTTAGAGAAACTCAGGACTCACTTGGGAGCAATTTACCAATTCAGGACAGATTTAGAAAATAATAGAATATAAATTAATTAAAATATGATTGACATTATGACAACTTTAAGACTTATGCATGTTAAGACTTACACAATGAACTTATGCTGTTTTGGAAGTTGAGAATTCAACACAGACACGTTTAACATATTTTGATCAACACGATAAAAGCAAATTACAACGGGGGAAAAGCAGACAAGTGTACATAATCAGTTACATGATGTACAAAAGCAAAACTTGCAAAAGGAATGAGAAACTCATTTTTTGATGTGCAGAAGTGACACAGTAATTTGAAGATTGAACAGGTAGTTTTAAGAATTTCAATTCTGTTCTCAGAAATGCACCCAAACTGAGAAAAACTGTAAAATATTAATATTTAAATGCTCTTATCTTAAAACCCTTCAACTGTCATGGACCCAGTGACTTTAGTGCAAGTATTTTGGGGGTGAGAGTCAAGAGGTCAAAGGAAAATATTAAATATTAGCTCTGATGCCAAGCTTTATACTTCCAAGTATTACCAAAGTATTGAAACAAAAGCTAACATGTT
>NW_015122449.1:0-846 GCF_001443285.1 Poecilia latipinna
AATATATTAAGGAGCTTTTTTGCCCCTCGGTCTTCAGGTTGTCAACATGAATGTTGAAATCACGACAATTATTAATCATAATCAATGCATATGGGAAAGAAACTGTAGTGGTATAGAAATATACATAATTCCACACAAATAGTTTCCAGGTGAGAGGTTCCGGTTCTTAAAGTGGGCGTGGTGTATATAAGGAGCTGCGGCGTTCATTCAGGCATGTGTCGTCTTTGTTCTCCCACTGTGTGGTTCGCGTCCGGTGGACTCTGGCAGCAGAAAGCAACAAATCGCTGGCTGGTGCATGTTGCGCTGATGTTCTGGTGGTAGGTGTTCTCTCTCCCTGCACTTTAGCTGATCTTGGTCAGAAAATCTAAACTGAAGTGTGATCGTAGGTAAAACGCCACTGCGCTGCGTTCCTTCTCTTCCTCGGTCTGCGAGTGTGTGTGCATGTTTTGTGGATCAGCAGGTAAGAAATTAACACTCATCTAAGCTCCAATTTCTTTTAGTTTTATTTAAAATAGTAATTTTTTTTTTATATATAGGTTCCCCACAGTTGAACCATTGCTGCTCTGTCTGCGGTTGTTTCCCGGATCTGTTCTGCGCCGGCTACGTAAATCTCCCGGATTTCTGCACAATTGTTCTCGAGTTGGATTGTGGCGGCGTTATCCGCCCTAATTGGAGCGTGTTTGGGGTGTGGCATCGGCGCGCCCGTTTCATCTCCCCCTGTGGCGTGGCAGGGCCACGCCTGGTCTTAATGTTTTAACTTGTATTGTCTGATTTCTATTTCTTTACTTTTGTTTACAGCCCTTTTTGTTTATTTAGTCGGGCTGATATTGTTCTTTTTAAGATTGT
>NW_015122450.1:0-846 GCF_001443285.1 Poecilia latipinna
AAACATCTGGTCTCCTGTCCTATAACTTCACTTTTTTTGCCACTACTGGCTTTTATTTTGAAAGAAAACCAACAGAAAGGTGCTGGAGGACATGGAATCAAGGAGCCACATAGCAGAGTTGTAGTTAAGACCACCGAACCTGAGACCGAGCCAAGACCAAGACCAGCACCCTGTGCTACATGACAATAAAATTAAGTGTACCAATCAAAATTTGTTCTCAAATTGATCTGAAAGATCCACATTCCCATAAAACACCTAGATATTAAATACTTAGAGCTGAAATAAATTTAACCAGAGTCAATTCAAACTCTTTATTCTGCTTTGTTCTCATCTCTGTGCTACAATCCGTGGTGATTTCCTGCCATCCCTAAAAAGATAACGCCCTGGGCGGTTGCCCATATTGCCCATGTCAGAAACCACAACTGTCTGCACCATTAAACACAGCATTTAACGGTAAACAACGCTCAACTACGAACACTGTCCAAGGCGCAATAAGCAAGAAGTAACCAAGCAGAGAGGGAGGTGACTGTTCTCATCCTCCCTCCTGTTGCAACGTCTGCCACCATGACAGGTGACGAAAACAAAGAGCAATGAGCATGCTCTGTGTTCTTACGTTGTTGTTTTATTTAAATAAATCTATATATTTTTTAATTAAATAAAATAATATTAGCTACCGCAGTATACCAGAGAATCACAAGAACAAAGAACGGCTCTCAGTGAGGCTTCAGTCCTTTAGGACTTAGTAAAGATCCGTCCAGAAGAATCGGATCGTTCGTGAATGTCATATCACTTTACAGCAGACTTTGGTCACAGCGTTGTCCAATATGTGCGACATATCAGTCAACA
>NW_015122451.1:0-846 GCF_001443285.1 Poecilia latipinna
ACAGCGTATGCATGTCTGAGCTAAGCGTACGACTATCTGACAACGTATGCTGACCTGACAGAACACCGGTTCTTTGTTCTTGTAATGCTCTGTGTACACTGCATCATTATTTAATTTAATTATGTATGTTGATATTTAAATTAACAAATAACTAAAACACAAGAACGAAAGAGCACACAGAGCATGCACACTGCTCATTGACTGTTTTTGTTCAAAGTGGCAGCTGTAATGTCTGCCATGGTGTCAGACTACCTGGCTTCATGTACTGGGATAGAGTAAAAACAGTCACGATGAGCGCCTTCTGTTTGGTTACTTCTTGCTTGTTGCTCCTTGGTCAGTGTTCATAGTTGAGCGTTATTTACCGTCAGGGCATTGCCTCAATTGCTATGTTTAATGGTGCAGACAGTGGTGGTGGTTTCTTATATGAGCAATATGGGCAAATGCCCAGGGCGTTACGTTTTTAGGGTGGCACGAGACCATCACACTTTTTAGCACATAAATGGAATATTTAATATTATTAAGTATTAAGTATTTAATATCTAGGTGTTTTATGGTAACATGGATCTTTCAGATTNTTTTGAGAAGCAATTTCGATCATATTTTACATTTTATTGTGTCATGTAGCTGTAGCCGGTCTTGGTCTTGACTCGGTCTCGACTCCCCTTGGTCTTGGTCTTGACTTGGTCTCGGACCCCAAAAGTCTTGGTCTTGACTTGGTCTCGATACACTCTGGTCTTGGTCTTGGTCTCGGGTTGGGTGGTCTTGAACACAACACTGGCTCATACAGATTTTTGGATGGATTGGTATTGATGGTGCACCAATCAAACTGATTTCTGTTCTGCGTTT
>NW_015122451.1:6830-7243 GCF_001443285.1 Poecilia latipinna
GTTTACTACTTAATTTAGTTCCTGTGTCATCTCCTCTTCCCCTTGATTGCCTCCAGCTGCCTCTTGTTTCCCTTATTACTATGTTTCCCCATCGGGCCCTTGTCTTTCGTTGTGTCACCCCTGCCTCTGTTTCATTCGTGTATAAGTCTCCAGTTGCTACCAGTGTCTGAGCTCCTGGCCTCACTGCTCACCTGTACAGCTTGGATTTTGTGTACTTATCATTAAACCATAATTTTCACCATAACCTGGGTCTACCGCATCATCCTCACCAACAATAAATCACAACTCATGACATAACCTTTTGTATTTAAAGGGACAGTACTTTGTAAAATCCATTTTTTAGCTTTACAGTATGTTATAAAGTCATTCCCTCATCAAAAACATTCCTGGAGTTTTGCTGTGATTCATAGATG
>NW_015122452.1:0-846 GCF_001443285.1 Poecilia latipinna
TTCAATATAAAATCAACCCAAATTTGTCAAATGAGTGTTGAATCAACATTGATTCGATGTAAAATCAACACAAATATACGTGTACATCCACGTTCAGATGAAGGTTGAATCAACGTTGATTCCTGATTCAATGTAATATCAACACAAATATGCATGTAAGTTGACATACAGATTATGGTTGAATCAACATTGATATGTCAGTTATGGTTGAAACCCTAACGTTAAATCAACATACAAGTGACCGACCACTTTCAATGTTGTTTCAATGTTTCTGGCTGACATTGATTCAGTGTTGTTTCAATCATTCTGTGCTATCTGGGTACTGTTGCAGCCAAGCATGATTTAATGTTACACAATACAGTTTCAGCAACTGCTCAAAGTCTAAACTGGTATTGTTGTGCATTTAAGGTGTAAAGTTTGCCTTCGACCAAACGCCCCCCAAAGGAATCCCAGCGCTCCCCTTTTGTAAAAATTTCCGCCAGCGCCCCCTGCCGTCCTCTGAACGCCCCGAGGGTGGCGGTACCGCCCATAGACATAAGGATAGACCCCGCATTGGCTGCTCCGGTGCAGGAAATACGGCGGCCATCTTGGAGCGGTACACCCTCATACTTTGCTGAACCGAAACAGCAGAAGATGCTTCAGTTCTGCTCGGCTTATTCATGTTTAAATCTAAGAACTGTTGATGTCAGGGACCGGGGGATAACTTTTCACAAGTAAGAATGAGATATTATTGTTAGTATGTTGTGAATATATTACTGTACTGTATTTATGCCCACCAGCGAAATGACAGCAAATGTTAGCTATCGGTCTTCAGCCGGAGATTTGATGACAGGAATATGTTTCAAA
>NW_015122453.1:0-846 GCF_001443285.1 Poecilia latipinna
TTGTTGTTGTTGTTTTGGTTTATAACTTCACTGCAAATGTCACAGAGGCTGAAAGGACACTGCTATAGGATGGACGCATGGACAGACAGACGTATAGCTATTCTAGTCGAGCAGAGATTATCTTCCCTTTTATAGGAACCTGCTCCACTGAAATGAAATACTTCTATAGTTTCCTTCATTAAGTGAGCGGCGGAGTGATGATTCAGAAATCAACTTGTCAATTTAAAGTACAGAAGCATAGACACTGTGGAAATGAAATGTTAACATGAGCATTATGATGCTGAAGATATCACAGCTTCTCACCAGGTGTGATTCTGGTAAGACGGAAACGATTTTCCTCATAAAAACTACATGCATGCTGCCAAAACTGCTGCAGTTACGGATCCCACACTTAAAACATTTGTAGTTTTTTATGGTCTGATGCATTTTGGGGGTTGTTGTTAGCATCAGCTGACCCTCTCATTTTGCAGTTGTAACAAGATAATTCATGCAATTTTACCCCTTTTTTTTTAGATATCTTTTTGTTGATTTTTCACATGGGTGCATTAACCTCTTATAATGAACTTCAGACAGTTGGCATCAGACAGTGCTGATTTTAAAAGGTTATTGCTGTCAGGTAAAGCATTTATTTACCAGGTGAAGTACATCGTGGCTCATTTTGACCAGAAAGCCCTGCAGAACTCCAGAGTAGGTCTGCAGGACCTCCAGCGGGTTTCCTCTCCGGGCGGCTCTGGCTCTCAGCCTCCTGACGGTCCGCTGGACCTGAGACTCGTGCGTCCCTTGGTACAGGACAACCAGGTACTGACCGGGCATGCGCCAAGCCGCCTGCAGGGCAACACAGGTGGT
>NW_015122454.1:0-846 GCF_001443285.1 Poecilia latipinna
GCTCCATCTCTGGCTCTTTCGACCTAATCAAGATGATTCTGTGTTGGATGACAGATAACAAGTTGGTATGAGAGGCCCCATGGGCCAAAACTTACAAACTCTCTTACATTCACTATCAAACTCTCTTACACTCGCTATCAAACTCTTTTACACGTACTATCAAAGTCTCTCACATTCGCTATCAAAGTCTCTCACATTCACAGTCAAACTCTCTTACACGTACTATCAAACTCTCTGACAGAGTTTGATTGCAACAGAAGTTAACTTAAAATTTCAGTTTCTGATTGGACCCCAGGCAGGAGTAGGCAGGTTTTCACAGACAGAAAAATAGCTGAGCGGCAGCGACAAACACTCAACTAATATTTTAAATGACATCGTTAGCGCTCCTACAGTAATGTCAGCATTATCAGAAGTGTTTAGAAGCCGACAGCCAGCATCGGAAACCCCATCTATCAGTGGGATAAAGCTAGCCGTCTCTTTGGAAATGGCAGTAAAGCCAGCCTGCACTCGATTTTAATGTACGCGACAGCACAAGTTATGGCGCTCTCTTTTCAAAATAAAAGCGCATCTCCAGTTTATGTTTGATTCACACATCAAGTTTCTCTCCGGCGGTTACAACAGGCTAAAGCTTTGTGTTAATTAACCCTCTATGGCATGACTTTTTATTTTTTGGGGGGAAAAATATTTTCCTGCATTCTTTGGGAGCTTGTTGGTCCCTAATTACATATCAATCATAAAATTGGGTCCTGACACCTCCCGGAACCGGATTTGGGTTTGTTGCCTCAGGGCAACATTGCGCTACAAGAGGTCTATAACGCCAAGTTTTCTACAGTGATTATAAGAAAT
>NW_015122455.1:0-846 GCF_001443285.1 Poecilia latipinna
TAAAAATATGCTCTACCATAAGGTGGAAGCGAACACAACATACAGTCGCTCTAGCCCCCCCAGCCCCAACCCACCCCCAAACCCCCGGTAAAACTCGCTACATTTACATTTACAAAAACGCAGCCATCCGGCACAAAGCCATCCAGCTTCGTGTGTGTCTATCACAAAAGCTCCGTGTGCACATTACAAAGCCTCTAAATCACCCAGTTTCTTCTGCTGTGCCATCACAAATGATAGATTCTCCATAAATAAATCAAAACTGAACTGACGGAACGCTGAAAAGTGACGTAACTCCGTTTTCAGTCCGTATTCATCAAACAAATCTCCGTACAAAGACCGCATGCAGGGCGCACGGATTACGCACGAGAGAAGGTCTCATTATGCAGACAAAATTCAGACCCGGTAGTAAATTTACGTAGCCGATTATATGATATCTACAAAGGTCAGTCCCTTTCCTGTCATGTGATTCTTGTCGATGGAGCTCTGCTCAACTAAAAGGGTTGTTTTCGAAGAGAGTTTTAGGAAAAGTATGGAATCTCCGAGGACCTTTCAGTCTCGACAGCTGTTTTGAAATAGCTGTAAAACCATAACAAGTTGAGCAAAACTTGGATGCGGGATAGTTTACGAATGATGAAAGCTTTCTCTATCGGACAAAAAAAAAAAAAGTAACGTTGAGCGGTTGTTTACGGAGAAAGCCGAAAAGACTCGAAAACAGATCCCTCACGAGGAATTAGGGCTGTATAAATAAATCGATTTGGCGATATATATCGATATTTTCCGCCCTAGGAAAGTATTGATTTTTCATCCGCGAGTATCGATCTGTTAAACCATAGGGGTCCATAGCCT
>NW_015122456.1:0-845 GCF_001443285.1 Poecilia latipinna
TCCATGCTTTGGGTATCACTAAACAAATCAAAGAAAAAGGACTTCCAAAACCTAAAATTCAACATGGCTGAAATAATGTGGAATTCTAGTATTAACAGGGTTTTAAAATGTGAACTATTAATGGTTTTCAAGAGTCCAAGTGGCACTTACTTTATTAGATGCAGATGAAGGCACCGTCCAACATGGAAAAAGAAAAGACAATATAATTTAGATCCTAAATAATATGGAAACAGAAATATTTCAAATAAAAGAAAAGGACAACAACTAACCTGAATGAGATGCCACTCAAAGTCCATCAGGTTTTTGATGAAGGTGGAAACCTGAACATTGACCGTCACTTTTTCTTTTGAATGGTCTTTCCTGTGTTTTGGGATACCATCTTCCCATGCCTGGCTTTTGTGCCCCTTTCTGGGTTAATCCCAATGAAGCGACTAAAAAACTAAATCAAAAATGGGAAAATTCCTGAGAATATAAATAGTGTGGCATTCTGAATACAGCAGGTACAACATATATAGAAAGCTGTTTTTAATTACATAAAGAGAAAACATCACCACCTTTGTCAAATGTTAATCATAATTTGCTTTAAAACTTTAAAACCATGTCATTGTAAAAAAAAATATATAGTAATGGTTTTACCATTAAATGAACTCCAAAGTCTTGGCTGCCTCATGTTAATATTGGAGTTTGAAGATGTAGAAGATGGACAACACTGTCCTGTCTGGAATGTTGGCTGGACCCTCTCAAAGACAATATGGCCTTCAATGCTGACCATGCAGAAAACTGCTTGCCACAGGGACTGTAATAAACCAAGTCCTTAATTGGAAGAACACAAAACAAATCCTCTT
>NW_015122457.1:0-845 GCF_001443285.1 Poecilia latipinna
TAGATTATATAGATTTTTCTTGCTGCTGCTTATGTTTTTTATGGAGGATCAGAAAAAAGAATTAATCAGTTAGACAATCAGAGCGAGCATTAATCAGCTAGCTCATCAGAAAAAGCATTAATGAGCTAGCCAATCATTTCCAGCAATAAGTTAGCCAAACAGAACCAGCATTAATCAGCTAGCCAATCAGATAAAATAATTTTTCAGCTAGCCAATCAGAGCGAGCAATAATCAGCTAGCAAATCATTGCCAGCAATAAGCTAGCCAAACAGAACCAGCATTAAACAGCTAGCCAATCTGAGGGAGAATTAATCAGCTAGCTAATCACAGCTAGATTTTATCAGCTAGCCAATCAGAGCGAAAATTAATCAGCTAGCTCATCAGAAAAAGCATTAATTAGGTGGCCAATCAATGCCAGCAATAAGCTAGCCAAACTGAACCAGCATTAATCACCTAGCCAATCAAAAAAAAGAATTAATCAGCTAGCCAATCACAGTGAGCATTAATCAGCTAGCTCATCAGAAAAAGCATTAATTAGCTAGCCAATCAGTGCCAGCAATAAGCTAGTCAAACAGAACCAACATTAATAACCTAGCCAGTCTGAGGTCAAATTATTCAGCTAGCCAATCAGAGCTAGATTTATTCTGCTAGCCAAACAGAACCAGCATTAATCAGACAGCCAATCAGAAAAAAGAATTAATCAGTTAGACAATCAGAGCGAGCATTAATCAGCTAGCTCATCAGAAAAAGCATTAATCAGGTACCCAATCAATGCCAGCAATAAGCTAGCCAAACAGAACCAGCATTAATTAGCTGGCCAATCAAAAAAAAAGAATTAATCAGCT
>NW_015122458.1:0-845 GCF_001443285.1 Poecilia latipinna
TAGAGCTGTCACCTTGCAGCAAGAACTTTCGATTCCTGTCCCGGATCTTTCTGCATGGAGTCTGCATGTTCTCCCTGTGCATGGTGGGTTCTCTCTGGGCACTCCGGCTTCCTCCCACAGTCCAAAAACATGACTGTCAGGTTATTTGGCCCCTCCAAATTCTCCCTTGGTGCGAGTGTGAATGGTTCTTTGTCCTGTCTGTCTCTGTGTTGCCCTGCGACAGACTGACGACCTGTCCAAGGTGACCCCCACCTCTCGCCCAGAACGTTAGCTGGAGATTGGCACCAGCACCTCCTGACCCCACCAAGGAACAAGGGCGTACAGAAAATGGATGGATGAATTTCAGGCACTGGTAACTCTGCCTTGTTTTACCTTTTAATCGACCAAATTTAAAGGAATCCTGCAATTCCTCAGCTCACATTGATCTGTGCTTTGCCAAGTAAACAACAGGACTGAAACTGACTGACTAAGCAGCCAGAAATAAAAACTGTCAGACATTCAGAAAGCCTGGAGAGCCGTGGATCAGATGTCAGGGGCGGCCCAGCTAGCCTGGTAGAGACCAGCGTCCGTCCTGTGATTGGACAGATCAGTGTCCGTCCTGTGATTGGACTGATCAGTGTCCGTCCTGTGATTGGACAGATCAGTGATTGGTGGCTTCCTGTCCAGCAGGAAGTTGTGAACAGAGTTTAAAAGCTGCTGCAGGACTGCAGACATTCACAGGAATCTGGACCAGCAATGGCTCTGCTGAAGGTTCTGCTGCTGCTGGGGCTGTGTGAGTCTGACACACTGGGGAAACTGGGGACACTGGAGAAACTGGACACACTGGAGACACTTCTTGGGTTCCA
>NW_015122459.1:0-845 GCF_001443285.1 Poecilia latipinna
AACCACAACAACAGCAGCTCCGACCACAACGACTGCAGCTCCAACAACGACTGCAGCACCAACCACAACAACTGAAGCACCAACAACAACCACAGCAGCTCCGACCACAACAGCAGCTCCAACAACAACGACTGCAGCACCAACCACAACCACAGCCGCTCCCACCACAACGACTGCAGCACCAACAACAACCACAGCAGCACCAACAACAACCACAGCAGCTCCAACCACGACTGCGGCACCAACAACAACCACAACAGCACCAACCACAACTACAGCAATTCCAACCACAACAACTGAAGCACCAACAACAACCACAGCAGCTCCTACCACAACCACTGCAGCTCCAAATACAACCACAGCATCACCAACCACAACTACAGCAGTTCCAACTACAACCACTGCAGCTCCAACAACAACCACATCTTCTCCAACCACAACTACATCATCTCCAACCACAACTGAAGTTCCAAATACAACCACAGCAGCTCCAACTACAACCACAGCATCTCCAACCACTTCAACTGAAGCTCCAACCACAACCACAGCAGCTCCAACCACAACCACAGCAGCTCCAACTACAACCACAGCAGCTCCAACCACAACAACTGCAGCACCAACAACAACTACAGCAGCTCCAACTACAACCACTGCATCTCCAACCACTACAACTGAATCTCCAACCACAACTACATCAGCTCCAACCACAACCACAGCAGCTCCAACTACAACCACTGCAGTTCCAACTACAACCACAGCAGCTCCAACCACTACAACTGAAGCTCCAACCACAACAGCAGCTCCAACTACAACCACAGCAGCTCCAACCACAACTGCAGCTTCTC
>NW_015122460.1:0-845 GCF_001443285.1 Poecilia latipinna
TTTGTCAGAGACCAGCTGGACTTCTCTGTTCTCAGCTCTGAAGTCCAACCCGACCCATCTGACAGGACTGGAGCTGGACGAGACTGACCTGGAAGATTCTCCAGTGAAGGAGCTCTGTGGTTTTCTACAGGATCGTCTCTGCAAAATACAAAAATTAAGGTTTGAAATCATGTTTTAGTTTGAATATAATAAAAATTGAAGGAGACTCATAACAAGAGAGAAACTAAAGAGGAAACGATAAACCAAGAAAATCTAAAACTGATCTAATAAAACTAAGCAGAAAAACACAAAGAACAAAGTGCAAAAATAAACTAAACACAGAGGATCATGCTGGTATGGAAAGACATTTTGAGCAATAATTAATACAGGTGACTGAACAGAATATGGTAAGAGTTTTATCTTTTCAAATAAAAATAAAATAATAATATTGTTGGAGAGCCATGGGTTTGTTGAGTCCACAACTAATAATAATAAGAAATATACTTTACAGACCATAATAGTAATAATGGATTTATCACTTCTTTATGTTTTCAGTGAGATTTAATTTTATATCTTTTTTATGTTATTTTCATATCAATGTTAATTCCATGAGGCTTTTGACTCCATGACACTTTCAGTTTGACTCATGTTGATTTGATTCAGAACCAGATTTGTTCTTTCTAATTTTTGGACAGTAAAATTATTGATCTATAAATCAATAGACAAGTTTATATAAAAATAGCATCCACTTTTCTATCCCATGTCTATATAAAATTAAGATAATTTGGCCATAAAAAGATTAGCAACTGTTGGTGACAATCAGTTTGAATTTAAATGTTTAGTCTGTTTTGAATGGCTGCTGCTGA
>NW_015122461.1:0-845 GCF_001443285.1 Poecilia latipinna
GGCCCTGGGCAGTCATTTTTGTTAGTCCAAGTCATGAGAGAACCCCGTCACAGTTTGGAATTATATAAGGCAGTGGTTCCCAAACTTTTTCTTCTGCGCCCCCCCAGTGGTTTCCAAACATTTTCTGCGCGACCCCCTATGGATTACAAATGGCTGTCTGGTTGAAACGACCCGTGTGACGACGGGGGGGGGGCATCGACTTTTTTGGGGGCAAAATGAATGTACGTAGCTGAAAATAGACACCAACATCGGTAGCCTACAAGGTACTTGTTAAGCTTAAGGTGCTGCATTGATATTAGCTAGTCATCTTTTAGCTAACATTACCTGCAGCTTTACTCAACTCAGTCTGTTAGATGGGAGGGAAAAACTGTGAAAAGTTCTTTGCGTTTTGCTGGTTTGCTGCCGTGATTCTAACACAAACCTGCATAGCTCCGCACAGCAGCAGCAGGTCTCCTTCACAGGTGTAAACCCAGTGCGAGCGTCGTAGCGATCATGTTGCGTTTAAAGGCGGCTCGGAAAAAACAGGTTACAACATGTTAACAACTGATTAAACAGTTTTAACTGCTGATAAAAGTGACAGAGGACACAGAGATGGGAAGGGAGGAAGCCTCTACTGTATCAAATTGACATAGGAATAACAGAGTTGGCCATTCTAAGGTAAAAACCCAGCGCATACAGTGTTCATGTTTTTTTTTGTTTTTTTTCACCAAGACGGCTTCCCGCGCCCCCCCTGCAATGACACGGCGCCCCCCCTAGGGGGCGCGCCCCACAGTTTGGGAACCTCTGGCTTAATGCATGTATGCTATCCTGACAGCGTATGGCTATCTGATAGAACAACGGCTCTC
>NW_015122462.1:0-845 GCF_001443285.1 Poecilia latipinna
GAATCTTACGTGCTGTTTTAAAATGGAGCTCACCGCTCTTGGTTAATAGGGAAACTCCCGGGCTTTAGAGTTTCAGAGCTGCTGCGGAGTAGAGACATGCTAGTCTCTGGCTACCTTCTGCACAGCGCTTGACTTCTTTATGCCTGATATATGATGTTTTCCTGCTAGGTGAGCATTACTGGAGATTTGTAATGTTGTATGTGTTCTAATTTTATGTACCAAGTCATCGCTAATTCTGTAATGTTTTAGAAACCAAACTCCTGTTTTACCATGGGTATTGTGAGTTAAAATGACTGTCGAGTTTGTCGTGTTAAGTGAAATATTTCATTTTCATCTATGTTCATGAGGTGCTTATTATTTTATGGAGTTATATTCCTGATAAAGAATCTTACGTGCTGTTTTAAAATGGAGCACACCGCTCTTGGTTACTAGGGAAACTCCCGGGCTTTAGAGTTTCAGAGCTGCTGCGGAGTAGAGACATGCCAGTCTCTGCCGTCCTTCTGCATAGCGCTTGACTTCTTTATGCCTGATATATGATGTTTTCCTGCTAGTGCATTATTGTGGCCGATATCGGGGAAAGGAACACTGGGAAGGTGCTCCTGTGCCTGCGGAGGAAGAGAGAGAGGCCGCGGAGTTTCTGTGTCTGTGGACATCGGCTGCCGTCGTCATTCTGGGTCGCCATCCCAGCCAGGACAACCTCTTTCATCGTTTTGTACGAATCAGACCCAAACACAAATATAGAGCTCTATATGAACTATTTTTTTTTTGCTGGCCAGCTTCTTTTAATTTAATTTATTCTTATTTTTTTTACCAAGGACCCTGAAAGGATTCTTTATAATCTAAGT
>NW_015122463.1:0-845 GCF_001443285.1 Poecilia latipinna
GCAGGGGTGTCAAACTCATTTTGGTTTAGGGGCCGCATACAGCTTAATCTGATCTGCAGGGGGCCACACAAGTAAACTCATTGCAAGATTAAATAGAACCAATAAAAGTGGACTTGTTGTTGATTTTTATATTAAACGAATTTCACTTTTACAAAATATATTATGAATAATATCAGTTTTTCAGAAAGGCATCTGCAATTTCAACAATACTTTTACTCAGTTAAGCATTTATTTAAGTGCATTATGCATAATAACTGGTCTCGGTGATTGTACAATGCTGCAAAACATTTATTCACAGTTTTTGGAACTTAAAAACACTATCCTGCATCACAAAATACAACAGACAGAAACTAAGAAAAGATTTAAAATCAATTTTCAACATCTGGGAAGCAATTTGAACAAATTATCTGGCTTCCCACATTTGAAAACTTAAGTGTCAGCTGTTTTAAACAGACATTTGATGAAGTACATTTGTTGATGCATAAAATGCATACATATAGAAAAACTTGCATACATAACATGTATGTATGTTAGCATGCACGAGAAATATGAGGTTGCCAGGGCCAAAATAAAAAGCTGGTAAAGCATAGAATCGAACTTGTTTACAGAACCTGAAGCTCAGTGCTGCCATCTGCTGTTAGTTCCGCTGCAGTGTTGCATCATGTTGTGTGCTCTGAATAAAACACAGCGCCCCTCGTGGACAGTATAGGAACTGCAGATTTTCAATTAAACGAAGTATATGTTTTTTCATGAATAATGATAATGCATTTAGCCCCCGGGCCGGACTAAATCGTTCGGCGGGCCGGTTCCGGCCCGCGGGCCGTACGTTTGACACCCCTGTTCTA
>NW_015122464.1:0-844 GCF_001443285.1 Poecilia latipinna
AAGCTACCAGGATGGTCCGGATTGTAATATATATCATGCATTAACTTTCTCTCTGCCATACCCACTTATCCCAATGACCGTTGTTTAAGTAATGAGAAAATCAAACTCATGGATTCAGAATTTATTTCTTTAATTTCATTTAAAAGAAATGGGTTGTATTCAAGATAGTAGATTCAAAATCAGACGTTTAAACAAACTATATGGAGATCAAACATTTAAAGAATAGTAGCTAAACTAAGAAAAAACATACTATATGGTGATCAAACATTTAAAGAATAATACCTGAACTACATGGAGATCAAGACATGAATGGTTAATTATCATCCTTAGAGTAGCACTCTGAAACAGTACGGAGTTCTTTGAGTTTTTCATCACTACCCATGTCTTCATACATCTCTGTAATCGCTGTCTGGATCCTGAAGGCCGATTTCATTTCATGTAAAAGTGTCTCTGCGATGATCTTGATGGTCGGTTCCTCCGCTTGTATGTTGTGACGCCTCAGTAGAGTCTGAACAGCTGGAATGAAACGACGTGTCAGGAGTTGTTTTGTGATGCTGGGGAAGTGGAGTTGGTAATAATCCTCCTCTGGCATTTCCAGGCATTGGTGTTGTTTTTGACTCGGGTGGTCAATTATACATCCATAACAGGTTTCTTTTAGGTGTTTCAAACAGGTGAGGTTGAATAAATGGAGTAGAGCTGTTTTTACCACACTGATGAGCGTAGTTGAAAACCATCCATCAACTTCATCCTGTTGTGAAGCCGGTGAAGCTGGTTGGTGTGGGGGAGATCCGATGATGGTGCTAGCTTGCTCTGCACCCGGTTGAATGGTAGACTCAAGCAGTCC
>NW_015122465.1:0-844 GCF_001443285.1 Poecilia latipinna
TGCGAGTTGTGGCGGACAGCTAACTAACGTTCTGGAGAAAGATGTCTGATTTAAGTGACTTTTTACGTGCCGTAGGAGTTCCCGAAGCTTCCATTGCACTACTGGAAGAACAAAAGGTGAGTAAATCAAATGAGATAGTTTGGTCTCTAAAGCCGAACGGTTATGGCTAGTTGTTAGCATGTTTGTTTGCTTACGCGGTTATAGGAATAAGCGTGATTTACAATGTTAAATCACACAGCTGAATAAAGGATGTAACGGCTGTTGATTGCTGGAATTGTCCCGTAAGTGTTTGATTCGTTTATTTTATTGTTCTTCTGTTTGAATGTTTTATAATGAAACTAAGGTTAGCTGTATGTCAGCCACCTTCTAAATATGATGTCTGCTGTGTTAAACTGTGCAACTTTTAGTTCAGTGGAGGACAGAAACGTTTATATATGCATATATTTAAAAGGAAAATGTATGACTTGCATCGATCTGGTGCAAGTCATACAGCCACCGATCTGCGGCTGTCTGTAGATCTGATCGTAGGATCCCTTCACTATATTTTCCAACACCAACTATGCTATTTTGTCATGTGTTTGTGTTACGGCGTTTAAAAAAGTTACATTATGAGAATCACGAAATAATTTTCCTGCACTGTGTGATGTGTCAGCTCAGGACTGAAATTACATCTCACTCCCTGAGCTACACTATCAGTACATTTATTGCACAGGTGTGGAAATGGTAGGCTTCATTTAACTAAATCAAACTTAATGTGATGTTTAATTTTTGTAATAAAAAATGAACTGTTAACAATACCTTGTGTGTTTTTATGCATGATGCCTTTTACCTTAAATTGACTGTG
>NW_015122466.1:0-844 GCF_001443285.1 Poecilia latipinna
TTTTGTAATTTATCATTGTTTATTAAACACTGAAAGCTGTCCGGCTTTGTTAATTTTCTGTCCTAGAATGCGGTTTCTCTGCACGGCCCTGGCTCCGGATGACCCTTTTTTTCCTCCAGTGAGCCTCGATGTAGCTAAACTCCGTCAAACGTTTGTTTCTTAAACGTCATATTAGATTAGTTGTGTGCATTTTGACATTCTTCACCCCCAAGGTATTTCTTCGGCGCAAACTTCCCTATTCACTCTAAGAGCGCTATAGTTCCTTGCCACATCATTTAGGATTTGTTGCTGCACAGTGTGAAGGAAAGAGGAGATCAGCTGCACATGCAGGCTGCGAAATGAGATGCAGGTGATCGGCAACAAGAGACCATGATCCGATCACCGATCATACACTTTTTAACGGAAATCGGCCGATTATGATCAGTAGTCGATCGATCGGCACACCTCTAATATTCACCCAAACACAGTCTATGACCAGGGCTCATTAAGAGCGAATAGGGCTCACTCAGAAATCAAAGTCTGAACGTATTGCTTTGCGTCCTCGTATGCAGTAAACTCCTTTACAACTCCATTGTAAGTAATGCGCAACTGCAGAAAAGTTCGTACCTGATCCCTTCGATGCCACGAAGTAGCCGCTTTACCTTATTGAAGGCTGCCCGAGCCCGGGCAACCTTCGCAGTGTGATCCGGAAAAATCGATATAGTCCCGGCTCCGACTTTAATCCGCTGGCGCACCCTCACAAGACGTAAAATGTCCAGACAGTCACTGTAGTAATGAAGCCTGCACACGATTACTTGAGGTCGTTCGTCTGGTTTGGGTTTGGGTTGAAGAGAGCGATGAGACC
>NW_015122467.1:0-844 GCF_001443285.1 Poecilia latipinna
CCCAAGTTTAGAAGAACAAGGTACATCGTAATGCTGAACGTGGTGTAAAGTTAACTACATAAACAGTGTGTTCGGAAGCAAATGAAGCAACTTCTCTCACTTCATAACCGACCACAGCTGGTGTAGGGCAAAGAGACTGCTCAAAATGTGCTTTCCAATTAGGCATTAATTTGTCACACAACCTCGCGCTTTAATTAAATGTAGCACATCGAATGAAGATGTGAAATATGGGGTTATTAATGTGATGACCGATAATGATGTTGCCGCGCACCCGCTCGCATACCCGGAATAAGCCTGGAGCCAGTAAAGAGTCATGGCGTTGCAGCTTAGCCTTAATCCCTCCGCCTGTCAAAAAGACACATTTTCCTAATTGCCTTTTAACTTATATGAAATTAGCACCACGTAAGTCAAATTATCATTGCGTGCTAAGGACAATTGAGGCTGGGGATGGAGGCTTCTTCTGCGACAGGATGGTTGAGCTCATTAATTATTGTCTTGCTACGGATGGCACTAGCGACAAAACAGAGATCGGCATTTGGGATGCAGGAGGAGGGCTTCTCCTGGGGGTGATCTCGGGGCATTAGCCCTCTACTCCAAGGATTATCCAAGCTGCATGGAAGGCCCTGTCAGAGGAATTGCATGCTGAGGAAGATAGTGCATCAACTAGGGAATAGCTTCAACCACAAAGTGTTCTCCACCCGTAGCATAATACAAAACATTCAGAAATGAGATCAACTGAATCTTTTTTTTTTCAATATGGTGGATATTCAAAGCACTTCAGTCTGATGGCTGAGTTAAACGGGACATAGAATACTGTCAGCACTTGTGTAAATTATTTGATTAA
>NW_015122468.1:0-844 GCF_001443285.1 Poecilia latipinna
TTCCTTGATCTCCAATTTCAATTCTTCCTCCTCTTCTTCTTCTTCTTCAGTTGGACCGCCAGGTGGCGGTCGTTAAGGTGGGGGTGGGGGGTACTGTTGGGTTCCTGGGTGTTTTCTTTCTTTTGGGGTTGCTGTTTTCTTTCCATCCTTTAGGGGGCGCCTGGAGGTCATTCCCGGAGGGCATGGACCAGCTGATCTGAACCACCTGCTCTGCATTATCTCATCTGGAGGAGTATAAGAGGAGGAGGCAGCCTACACAGCGGTGCCAGAGTGCTTGCCAGTTTTGGTACTTTAGGCCACCCGTTCTATCCAAGTGATTGCTCTCTTCGAGAATTCCTTGTGACCTTGTTTTGTGTCTCCTTCCTAGAAACTCTCACTGAGACGCCGGTGGATCCTACCCACCGGATGCCTTTAAACTCACCTCATCATTGTGACCAGATCCCCCTGGATCTTCAAGTAGGCTGCCTCCCTCGCTCTCGCCACAGAGAGAACCTGAGCTGATCTTGTCCGCCCTCCAGTGCCGCCCCCCGCCGTTCATAAACCCAGCAGCAACCCCCGGCTCCAAGACATTCACCCTGGAACAATCATATTTCCCCGGTCATGATCATCCCCACCACGAGTAAGTCTGCTCCAGTTTTTTCCCTGCAATTCCTCATTTCCCTCAGCCGGTGAACTCACCAACTTTCTCTCATCCTCTAGTCCCAACCCTGAAGCGCTGATCCTACCCGGGACCTGATTGCCTGTTGATTATTGTTTTCTTTATAATAAATATCGTTTTACTGATTTCCTTTGTGCCGAGAGTATTCTTGCATGTGGGTCAGAAGATTAAAACCCAACATGACAG
>NW_015122469.1:0-844 GCF_001443285.1 Poecilia latipinna
AAATGTTACATGTAAGTAATTGCTTCAGGAAAAGGGAAAATGTTATGTTCTGTTATTGCATGAAAAGGACAGAAGGGGGAGCTCTGAATATATATATGTGACAAAATATGCTGTATGTGGAGAAGAAGAGGAGAACACAAGAGAGTAAAGAGAGTACTGAAGCTGAGCTACATCTGATCCTGCTTATTTTCCACTATTTCAATATAGCAACATGTTGAGAAAATAAATTTAAAATAAGCTAGTTTTAAAACTTAACATGTCTTGATTCAAATGGCCTAAATTGTGGTTTTAAATCAGTAACTTATTCTGGCCTATTGACCGTTATTTTACTTGTAGTTACAGCAGATGGTTTGCTAGGATCGTTTGAACTGCCTTTTGTCTGTGGGAAAACAATACAGTAGGAGTTGTAGCTTTTCACACTCATCTGTGAAAGGCCGTAAACACAGCAGGGGTTTCTGGCTTGAGAGAGGGTCAGAGATAGCTAACTGGTTGGATGAGCAAAGATACGCCTTATTTGAATAAATTAAAGATAAGAATATGCCTTTTGCTATAAAACTTTCTACACAGAAGTAACACATTAGATTTGCTCTTGCAATTCTCCAAAGATGTCTTTGCTTTTCTTTCTTTCCTTCTTTTCCAAGTCTGTCAGGTAAATGAATGTATGTCTCCGTTGTTCTGCAGTTTCTGGTGTAAGTTTGTGCATTGTCTTACTTCTGAGTTTATGCATCGTCTTATATTGGATTAAACTCTGTAATTCTGTGACGTCAACACACATTGTTGTTTTCCTTGTGGCTACACGTGGCCCGCCGAGAGGACCTGGGATCCAGAGGAAGAGAGAGAGCCA
>NW_015122470.1:0-843 GCF_001443285.1 Poecilia latipinna
GCCCCGCCCACGCGGCAAAATAGGCGCGTGCTCGTGATGAGCACTGAGAAAGCACGCGCGTGGCAAGCACGCGCTTGTTCGGCGCGCTTGTCTGAGGAACTACGGACACCGTGAAAGTTCAAATAACATGTTTCGGCAAAGTTGTCACACTTTCTTCACGTTTTTGCGGGAAACTAATAGTAATAATACTAATAATTATAATAAATATATATGTTATACATATTATAATTATAATAAATAATATATATTTTCTATATATTATAATTATAATACATAATATATGTTATATATATATATATATATATATATATATTATAATTATAATACATAATATATGTTATAGTTATAATTATAATATATATATATGTTGTATATATTATAATTATAATATGTTGTATATATTATAATTATAATAGATAGATAGATAGATAGATAGATAGATAGATAGCATAGTGCTATATGAATTAAAAACAGGGCAATGCAATTTAATGCTCAATATTACCCATCAGATACCGTTTCCTCTGTCTTAAAGTGGGGGAACGCTATCTGATGGCCATATTTCACCCATCAGATACCGTTTCCCCTGTTTTAAAGTGGGGGAACGCTATCTGATGGCCATATTTCACCCATCAGATAACGTTCCCCCTTTTTTACAGTGGGGGAACACTATCTGATGGACATATTTCACCCATCAGATAGCGTTCCCCTTGTTTTACAGTGGGGAAACGGTATCTGATGGACATATTTCACCCATCAGATAGCGTTCCCCTTGTTTTACAGTAGGGGAACGGTATCTGATGGAGACATTTCACCCATCAGATAGCGTTCCCCCTGTTTTACAGT
>NW_015122471.1:0-843 GCF_001443285.1 Poecilia latipinna
TTCTCCAAACTTTAGAGAGCAGAAAAAACAGGAAAGTTCCTGAAAACAAAGTTCAAGTAAACAAATCAAACTTACAGTTTGTTCAAACGATCCAAAGAGCTGAAGAAGAAAATGTGATCAACAAACTGAGACCCAAAAGAACCGCAGGAGAACCAGACTGGTGCCACACCTGAAAAGACTGTAATGGGACAGGACTGGACTTTTACCTGATCTGAACGATTCAGAGTTCAAAGTCAAGGTGTTATAAATGCTGAATAACTGATCATGTGACGGCTCACCTGGTTTGTAGTTTCTTGTTCCAGAGCAGCAGAAGGTTTGCTGTAAAATCAGAGGCAGGTTGATAAAGTCTTCATGAGGAAGGAGAGAAGTTCTGATGGAAATGTTTCATGATGGTTAATGAGGAAAAAGCTGCTACCACCACCTGATTGTTTTTCTTTCTGGTAATAATCGTTTATTATGTTCTGAAGGTTTTTTAATCTTTGTTTTCATTGTTGTTATGTTTGCAACTTAATGTGAAGAGAAATGAGTCCAGAGAAAAGAGCAGCTGGTTGATTCCTGCTGCAGTAACTGGTCTGACTATGAATACAGTCAGAATATGAAGATAAAGTTAAACAAACTAAACTGTAGTTCTTAACATCACCACATTACTGCAGCTGAAACCACACGTTGTTATAATATAGATTATTAATATAGCTCCTATATAATCATTGATCATCATGTCAGTGAGGTGAGCAGAGTGAGGACAGTCTCTGGTTAAACCAGGATCAGCTGAGCAGGTTCTGCTGATCCAGGTTCAAACCCTGATTTCATTTCAATCATCAACCTGAATCTAAAGTCAGATCA
>NW_015122472.1:0-843 GCF_001443285.1 Poecilia latipinna
ATTTCTGGACACCTTCAAAGAGCTGCTTCCAGGAAATGAAGACAAGAAGAAGATCTCCTGTTTTCAGAGCATTACAGGAAGACTATTGTGAAGGAGATGGCTGACATAAAGCAAAAAATGTTACTGTTGAAAGAACCTATTTTCTTAAGTTAAAGAATAAGTAATTCTGTTTTAGTTTTTCAATCAGCATTTCAGAGTAACAATATAATGACCAGATGTTAAACCCTCTGTTATCTTAGAATAAGTTATCTTTTGTTTTATTCCAATGTACAAAGGGTTTGTTCTACAGTTATGATGGCTGTTATAAGTAGTCCAGTGTGTTTCACTTCATTTGAGGTAAGACTTAATGTCAATGACTCTGTTAGCATAGCATTTGACACTGTAATAACACTAAATTACATCTTTATAATTGTTGCTACTAGTTTCAATTTACTTGAGGTAAAAGTTAATATTAATGACACTTAATGACTTTGTCATAACTGTTATAACTTGTTTCACTTTACTTGAGGTAATAGTTAATATTAAGGACACTGTAATGACACTTAATGACGTCTTCATAACTGTTGTTACTTGTTCCACTTTAGTTGATGTAAAAGAAATTGTTAATGAGTCTGTTATTAAATCATTTGACCGTGTAATAATAGTGAAATCTTTATTGCTTGTCCTACTTGTTTTGCTTTATTTCAAGGAGTGGTAATATTAATCATTGTTTTGTTAAAGCTTTTGCTAGTGTAATAATTAAATCATTATGACTACTATTATGACAAATTTATGTTAGATCATGATTTCTCATAACGACATTTTGTCTAGAATAATGTCAAGCTGTCATAACAAAGACATTTT
>NW_015122473.1:0-843 GCF_001443285.1 Poecilia latipinna
TTAACATACTTTAGCATACTTTGATTGATGTACTTAAACTGTACTATTTTGGAACAACTTTTTTGTGCTTAGTATATTTTAATAGTATTTAAATAGTATTAAATTACAATTTTTAGTATACTTAGTATACTTTAACGTACTTTTTTGGAACAACTTCAAGTTGTACTTAGTATACTTTAAGTATACTTTTTTATGTACTATTTATATATTTTGAGTGTACTAATTCTGTCATAGAATTATATTAAAAATATACTTTTAATATACTTTAAATATACTGCTAATATATTAGTAATGTATTTAAATTACACTTAATTTTTAGTTTTGATTTACTGCTATTGCTAATAAAGTACAATTTGAATTACTCATAATTCATCTTTATTCATACTTTCCTATTTTGTACATTACATGCATAAGTACACTACAGTACTTACATTGTTTTAGGCTACAATTACATGGAAAGATTAATTACACAAGATTCCCAAGGTAATTCAAATATTTTGTTTTATTCCTGACATTTTAAAATTGTCCAATTTTACTCACAATTTTATGAACTTTACATAAATTATCAGTTTACACATCAAAAGTGAACACATGAACGTGAAAATTTAAGTATGACAATAAAACATGAAAGTGAGGATCAACGACAGAACATTCCAGTTCACTGCACCTTACAGGAACCTACAAAAAAGAACAATAGAGCAATTAAACAGAGAAAGCATTTGTATTTTAAAGAGTACAGAAAAATGGCAAATAAAAAATAATTCTTACAATTTCAAGACGTTGTGGACTCGCCATGTATGTGACATCATCAGAACTGATGACGACTGGGACCGGATGCCTGGG
>NW_015122474.1:0-843 GCF_001443285.1 Poecilia latipinna
GTTTCAATCGCAGATTCACAAACATCCAGTGGTGATTTGTACACTCTGGAGGAAATTAATGATTTTCTGGATGAAACGTTTGGAAAACAAGTTAAAGTCCTTGATTATTTTCCTGACGCGGAAAAATTTATCAAGAGTGTATTAATGGTGCAGAAAATAGTTGGTTTTGAAATGTTGGATGAAAAAAAACGGTTCCGGTTAAAAAAGCATATGACAAACATCCGGAGACATTTGTCAGTAACTAAAGCAAAAGGTTCAAAGCGACTGAAAACTCAGAAATAAGATGATGATTAAAGTGCACTGGGTGACCTTCTCTCTACTGTCTCTGTCTGCCTTCCTTCTCTTTTTCACCTATATGAGTAACATCAGGGTGGGAACTTTAAATATCAATGGTGGGAGGGATCCACATAAAAAGATGGTTAGTTTAGAGACGATTAGGCAAAAGAAACTTGATGTTGTGTTTTTACAAGAGACACACACAGATCATGAAAATGAGGTGGAGTGGGGTTTGAGTTGGAAAGGGAAATATTTTCTATGTCATCTGCTGCTGTAGCCGTTTTATTCTCACCAGGTTTAGATATCGAGGTTATTTCTTATACTGAGCTGGTCCCTGGAAGGGTCCTGGTGGTTAGAGTGGAAATAGAAAAAACCCTTTTCTGTTTTATGAATGTTTATGCGCCAAATCAAGGGGATCAAAGGATTAAGATTTTTCAGGACATGTATAATTTTTTGCAGCAGTCCAATCAAAATGAATGTGTTGTGTTGGGGGGTGATTGGAACTGCACTGCTAGTTTTCTAACTGACAGAACCGGGGAAGAACCTCATCCTCCATCTTCTTCTAAA
>NW_015122475.1:0-843 GCF_001443285.1 Poecilia latipinna
TCTCCTTTTCAGGGAACCTAAGCTGTATGAAAAGAATGATTTAAATATACTATGAAAATATTCAATTTGCAGAATCCTGATGATAAAACTTCAATTGTGACCTGAATGATTAGATTGCTTCTAGACACAAAAGAATCAACTGTTAATTAGTAATCATACTATGGAAATGACTAGCAAGATCTGAACAAACAAGAAACTTGACTACCTCAAGAGATTTCTCACGTAATGAACCGTCTGACTTTCTTTAGCCGACTAAATTTAATCTTACCACATTTTTGCTGTAGAGCAAACAGGTACTGAGTTTGAAGCGTGGATCAGATGCCTCCAGCCGTCTGCTAAAGCTAGACTCCGGCCTTCCTCACTGTAAAATAAAACATTCTGCTTAATAAAAGAGTTCAAGTGAACATCACTTCATTCTCAACAACTTGTTGTTTGTTCTCATCTTAAACAAGCGGCAGGAACTTTTGGATTTAAAAAAGAAAAAAAAAAGATGCTTTATAAGTTAATCTATTTAAGTTGAGTCTGCAACAACTAGAATAAAATAAAAAGTGAACTATTTGAAAATAGTGAGGATTTTGGGTGGTAAATGTTTAACATTTTAACATACACAGACACTACATTTCTACTCAAGCAAACCAAAAGGTTTGGAACAGAACCACTATGTCAAGTAACGACATGCAGTAAATACATTGCTGCTGCTGCTGCTGCTGCTGGCAGAAAGTAAAATAAATTTTGCATTGAATAATATTTTGGATGAGTTTAAGAATATTGTTTGCCAAAATCACACAATGTAACTACACTTGTCTTTTAGACGTTGTAGTTACTTAAATTTATGCAAACCAA
>NW_015122476.1:0-842 GCF_001443285.1 Poecilia latipinna
CTATGATGACAAAAAAACGACAAAAATGACACATACTAATCTATGATGTCAACAAACGACCAAAATGACACATACTAATAATGTATGATGTCAAAAATGAGATTAAATGACACATACTAACCTATGATGTAAAAATGAAATAAAATAACATTTTAATTTCAAAAACGACCATCATAGCTCGTTTTTTGACCTATGATGTCAAAAAAACGACAAAAATGACACAAGCTAAACTATGATGTCAAATATGACACATACTAAACTATGATGTCAAAAAATGACACATACTAAACTATGATGTCAAATATGAGATAAAATGACACATACTAAACTATGTCAAAAAACGACCAAAATGACACATACTAATAATGTATGATGTCAAAAATGAGATTAAATGACACATACTAACCTATGATGTAAAAATGAAATAAAATAACATTTTAATTTCAAAAACGACCATCATAGCTCGTTTTTTGACCTATGATGTCAAAAAAACGACAAAAATGACACATACTAAACTATGATGTCAAAAAATGACACATACTAAACTATGATGTCAAATATGAGATAAAATGACACATGCTAAACTATGATGTCAAATATGAGATAAAATGACACATACTAAACTATGATGTCAAAAAATGACAAAAACGACACTAAACTATGATGTCAACAAACGACCAAAATGACACATACTAATAATGTATGATGTCAAAAATGAGATTAAATGACACATACTAACCTATGATGTAAAAATGAAATAAAATAACATTTTAATTTCAAAAACGACCATCATAGCTCGTTTTTTGACCTATGATGTCAAAAAAACGACAAAAATGACACAT
>NW_015122477.1:0-842 GCF_001443285.1 Poecilia latipinna
CATGGTGCTATTTACCAGGGGAAACTGGATCAATGACCCTGTAGAGAATTACATCGTCAGAGAGGGAAAGGAGCTCCAGGAGCTTCTGGAGAAATGTGGGAACAGATACCATGTTATAAACCCTTATCATTCTCAAGACCCTGTTCCTATCAAAGACATGTTCCAAAAATGTTTTGATATTGTAAAACAAAACAGAGGATGCTTCACAATTAAAGCCAAAGAAAAGAAATCTCAGATTCTACGTTTGCAAGAAAAAGGGATAGAAGAGGAATGGAAAAGGAGAGAACAGGAGCTGATAGAGAGAGTGATGAAAGCTTTATCAAAGGAACCAGAAGAACCAACAGAACCTCATGTGAGAACAGCATGGAGCAAAGATGATGGTAACATTCCTGACAGTAAGTTTTTAAAACAATGAATTAATGCTGATTTTAGGGTCTTTGTTCACTTGAATAACACATCAATGTCTGTTTCAGTGAGTGGAGATGTTGCCTCAGGATATGAGAGCATTTCAGAGAACAGGAGACGACGAGGACATGATGACATTGCTGAATGGCTGAATAACGGAGTGAGAAAGTCAGAGATCAGCTCTGGGATTGAGAGCATTTCTTCCTCAAATACTTACATTGAAAACTTTGATGAAAATTCTGAAATCAATTAAAGTGAACATACAAATGTAAGAAAATGGACAAGACTGATGAAAGTTCCATAATTGCAGCAAATCAACCAAAAATTTATTTCACTGAAAAAAAGAAAGAACCTCTGAACATGTTCTTAAACACCACAAAGATTCAACGCAGAAACTCTTGTTAAGTTAGAAGACTTTTCAAAAATATAATTTGAAC
>NW_015122478.1:0-798 GCF_001443285.1 Poecilia latipinna
AGTGCTGAGCACAGCCAGATTTCAAAATCTGGAATGGAAATCACAATAGATAAATTAATATTATTCATGGCATATGTAATCAACTGTACTGATCAAGTAAAACAGAAAACAGAAAAAATTAAAATTATAGTGAAAGGTGCAGAAATTTTTTTAGCCGTGAAGGATTTATCTTGGGAACTAATAAATAAAAGGCTTGAAATGGATGGAAAACAAGGTGGAAGAAGATTGTAATGATTATCTTACAATGGAATGCAAGAAGTCTAATAGCAAATGGTCAAGAATTTAAAGGATATATAAACTGTTTGGAAATTAAACCAGATATTATTTGTGTTCAGGAAACATGGCTTAAACCAGAGCTAGACTTTGTGATAGCAGGATATGATGGCATTAGAAGGGATAGGGAGCAAGAAAGTGGAGGAGGAGGTGTAATATTTGTTAAGCAAGGGATTCAGTATAGGTTTGTAGATAAAGGATCATCTTTAGAATGGTTATCTGTGGAAATCTGGATTAATAAAGAAAATATTAGGATATTAAATTTTTATAATCCCTGTAAAAAACTGAATTTAGATCAAATGGAGGATATGTTTAAAAATCTAGGAAGAAATCTAATTTGTTGTGGAGATTTCAATGCCTTTAGCACTGTGTGGGGTCATAAAAATGATGCAAATGGAGAAGTGGTAGAACAAACAATGGATAAGAAACAATTGGTTTGTATTAATAATAGAGAAGGGACAAGAATTGATATTAGAAATGGAAATGAATCAGCATTAGATCTAACTCTAGTCTCAGTGAATCTNG
>NW_015122479.1:0-842 GCF_001443285.1 Poecilia latipinna
TGTTCTATCAGATAGCCATACGCTGTCAGGTTAGCATACATGCATTAAGAAATCCGACCGTCAGAGGAGTTGTCAGTTCACCATACGTAGCAAGTTATCATGAACATAAGTCATTAAATTGTTTTCAATGATAACTATATAGATATACATGTGTTGTCATGGTTTCAAAGTGTATTTAAAGCAGGGTCTGGCTGCTGCTGGAGTAAGCTACAACACACACCAGTGTAAAACTCACTTAACCGCTAAGTCAGGATGCCATACAACTGTTAATAAAGTGTATGGCGATCTACGTCATGATTCTATGTTGCTGATTAAATAAAATCATATGGTAATGACGTGTCTGACAGATATAGCCGGTGTTCTATCAGATAGCCATACGCTGTCAGAATAGCATACATGCAGTGAGTACCATGCCAGCGCATGCGCATTAAGTCCGACCGTCAGTGTAGTTGTCAGTATACACAACAAGTTATGATGAAAATAAGTAATTAAATTGTTTATAATATGACATAATATGATAACTAGATAGATATACATGCGTTATCGTGGTTTCAAAGTGTATTTAAAGCAGGTCTGGCTGCAGCTGCAGTCAACTACAACACACACCCGTGTAAAACTCACTTAACCGCTAAGTCAGGATGCCATACAACTGTTAATAACAAAGTGTATGACGATCTACGTCATAATTCTATGTTGCTGATTAAATTAAATCTTATGGTAATGATGTGTCTGACAGATATAGCCGTTGTTCTATCAGATAGCCATACGCTGTCAGGATAGCATACATGCATTAAGCATTAAGAAATCCGACCGTCAGAGGATTTGTCAGTTCACCATACGTA
>NW_015122480.1:0-842 GCF_001443285.1 Poecilia latipinna
AGAGGAGGGGGGAGAGAGGAGGGGCAGCAGGGCAGGAAGGATGTTAATTAGGGATGCATAGTTAGGAAATTTAAGGTATTATTACAAACAAGAAGGAAATTTTTACTGTTCTCACTCAGAAACAATAATTTATGAAATAAGTGTTTTAAAATGTCATAACATTTATTAAGTTAAAACTCTGGATGAATCTGGGCAAAGTGAACATGGAGGAGCTTCAGCTGAGAGAAAGAGGAAGATGATGGAGAAGATTCATGGATGTGATGAAGAAGAAAATGAAGAAGGCTGGTGATGTAGAAGAGAGACAGGCGCCCCCTACTGGTTGTAACTGAACGAAAATGATGATTTTTAATGTTTAATAATAATAATAAATCTTCTCTTATGCTAAGGATCAGTGTGGTTCTACAGAGTCTGGAGAATCCTCCCATAATGTTTTCCTGAGGCCTCCAGACCAGTTGGATACTGGGACCTCAAGGGTCAACCAGAACCTTCTGGACCCGCCTCCATCCTGTTGGTGTTCTGCTGTGTCCTGATTTGGCAGAAAAAATAAATATTTCTAATTTATAGCAAACTTGTAATCTCATTCTGCCTTTCCAATAAACTCAACAGTTGTTTATTTTCATCAACTGACAATAAATGTTCATGATGTGATGATTGTTGTTGTGACTGATGAATCATTTGGTCTGTTGGAAATTCAGCTTGTTTTGATCTCCACCTGGTCAGTCACATCAGAGGGCAACACAACACACAAATTATCAGTCACATACAATAAACATACAGATGACAAAAAACGCCAGAAAATATTAAATTAAAGGTAAATTTCCTCATCTACTATTATAATAACA
>NW_015122481.1:0-842 GCF_001443285.1 Poecilia latipinna
TAGGAATTTGGCTCTTTGTCTTAATAATAAGATTAACTCTGTCCTAGTCACAGATATTTTCCCCAATTGTTCACCATTCTGTTTATCCTGTCTTTTTAATTCAAGTTGATTAAGAGTTTCCTCTAGTTCACCTATTTTACGAAGACAATTTTTCTTAATGTGACCTTGGGTACAGCCTTAGATCCTCTTTTTACCAGATCACACAGATAAGTTTGTAAAAAATGGACAGAGGCACTGCTGCAGATTACAAACAGTTTATTGAATTCACAAATGTTTCATGAGCAAAAATAGTAAATTTATTTTATTATACCAAGTGACCACACTAAAAGTGGGAGTCTACGCTGGCCCTGGGATCCTTAAAGCTGAAAAATAATTAAAACCCAATTAGATAAAAATTTGACTGTTTGGGGGAGGAATAATAAAGAAAACACAAATACAACTAAATGCACCCAAGTGTTCCCCAACAGAAGCATTCACACAAAAATCCCTTGTAAATACAAAGGAAAAGAAAAAAACTCCCCTTCCACTAGTCTCCTCAATCTAAATAAAACAGCCTAGGACCCAGGGACAGCATAGGTCCCAGTTTAAAACAAGTCAGCGGGCTACAATAGAAAGTCCCTTTCCCTAAACAAACCCCCAAAAAACGAAGTTATTTTTAATCAACAATAAACATCTAAAAATAAGTAAACTGAAACAAAAGAAAAATTGAAATCAAAACAAATCAAAAACTGAAACAGTAGCAGGCCAACCTACACACAAAAGAAATCAAGTTAGACAAGAACATTAACCAGCCAGATAAATCATGAGAAACGGCCCTTACCTTCTCTAAAGTGAAACCAGTA
>NW_015122482.1:0-841 GCF_001443285.1 Poecilia latipinna
GATTCCATATTCAGACAGCAGTGATGTGTCTCCTTTCAGCTGCCTGTCCATAAAAAGCAAGCGTACGCGCTCATCTCCTGTAAACAAACACACCCAGAGAATCATAGTTAATATCACAGAAACAAACCAAAACAATCCTTTTCTGAAACAGCAGAACTATTCTAGTATCAGAGCTGTGATGCTGCTGTTTGTAAATTTATTGTTTCTTCATTTGTGACTAATGTTTATTTTGAAAGGAGCTCCTTATGTAGTTTTACTATGCAACATTTTTGACTGTATTTTAAGTTAAATAAAATCTTTATTCCTGAAACGATCATAAAACCCTGAAGAGCATTTCTATAATAATTGTTGCAGCAAAGAACAGGAACTCTGCAGCAGACAGAAAGTTAAGTTATTGATAAAGTCAACAAATATACCGACTGTCCACCATCTATAAAGAAGCAGAAAATCTAACAGTGATTTAATTTAAACTTAAAATCAACAAAACAATGCAGATGAAACAATGAAAATTTTATTTTCTTCTTTTAATTGCTTGATTTATTTTTCTTTTCAGCTTAACAACTTTACCAGACTATCTACACAACACAGGAAGTTCAACAATCTAAAGAAAAAACTGAAGAATGTTATAAATTTGTTCTGACTTGAACTTTACTCTTGCTATTTTTTGGTAAAATGTCTCTTCCTCAGTTTTTAATGTGTATTATTTACTTCAGAATACCAGAGAGATAAGATAAATGGTTATTGGAGAGTTTAATCTAAAACTTCTCAGTGAGTTTACCTTCTGTCCAACGAAATGGCTCAGCTGTCCAAGGGAGCTGATCAGTTATCTTCTCCTTCAGCT
>NW_015122483.1:0-841 GCF_001443285.1 Poecilia latipinna
ACCCTCCTCTCCAGGACCCCTGAATAGACCTTACCAGGGAGGCTTAAGAGTGTGACCCCCCTGTAATTGGAGCACACCCTCCGGTCCCCCTTTTTAAACAGGGGGACCACCACCCCGGTCTGCCAATCCAGGGGAGCTGCCCCCGATAGCCGTGCGATATTGCAGAGTCGCGCGAGCCAACGCAACCCTACAACATCCAGAGCCTTAAGGAACTCCGGGCAGATCTCATCCCCCCCCGGGGCCCTGCCCCCGAGGAGCTTTTTGACCACCTCGGCGACCTCGTCCCCAGAGATTGGAGTCCACAGGCTCAGCTTCCTCAACAGAAGGCATGTTGGTGGGATTGAGGAGGTCTAAGAAGTATTCTGCCCATCGGCCCACAACGTCCCGAGTCGAGGTCAGCAGCACACCATCCCCACTATAAACAGTGTTGGTGCTGCACCGCTTCCCCCTCCTGAGACGCCGGATGGTGGCCCAGAATCGCCTTGAAGTCGTGCGGAAGTCTTTCTCCATGGCCTCTCCGAACTCCTCCCACGCCCGGGTTTTTGCCTCAGCGACCACCCGAGCAGTATGCCGCTTCGCCCGCCGGTACCCATCAGCTGCTTCTGGAGTCCCACAGGCCAAAAAGGCCCCAATGGACTCCTTCTTCAGCTTGACAGCATCCCTCACCGAAGGTGTCCACCAACGGGTTCGAGGGTTGCCGCCGCGACAGGCACCAGCAACCTTGCGGCCGCCTCGGCAATGGAGGCACGGAACATGGTCCATTCAGACTCAATGTCCCCCACCTCCCCCGGAACGTGTTCGAAGTTCTGCCGGAGATGGGAGTTGAAGCTCCGTCTCACAG
>NW_015122484.1:0-841 GCF_001443285.1 Poecilia latipinna
ACATAGCCATACGCTGTCAGAATAGCATACGTGCAGTCAGGACCATGCCAGCGCATGCGCATTAAGAAGTCCGACTCTCAGTGTAGTTGTCAGTATACGCAACAAGTTATGACGAAAATAAGTAATGAAAGTGTTTATAATATGACATAATGTAATAACTAGATGGATATACATGCGTTGTCGTGGTTTCAAAGTGTGTTTAAAGCAGGTCTGGCTGCAGCTGGATGCCATACAACTGTTAGTAACCAAGTGAATGATGATCTACGTCATGATTCTATGTTGCTGATTAAATAAAATCATATGGTAATGACGTGTCTGTCAGATATAGCCGGTGTTCTATCAGATAGCCATACGCTGTCAGGATAGCATACATGCAGTGAGTACCATGCCAACGCATGCGCATTAAGTCCGACCGTCAGTGTAGTTGTCAGTATACGCAACAAGTTATGACGAAAATAAGTCATTAAATTGTTAATAATATGACATAATATGATAACTAGATGGATATACATGCGTTGTCGTGGTTTCAAAGTGTATTTAAAGCAGGTCTGGCTGCAGCTGGAGTCGGCTACAACACACGCCGTGTAAAACTCACTTAACCGCTAAGTCAGGATGCCATACAACTGTTAATAACAAAGTGTATGACAATCTACGTCATGATTCTATGTTGCTGATTATATGAAATCTTATGGTAATGACGTGTCTGACAGATATTGCTGGTGTTCTATCAGATTACCATACGCTGCCAGAATAGCATACATGCAGTGAGTACCATGCCAGCGCATACGTATTAAGAAGTCCGACGGTCAGTGGAGTTGTCAGTTCAGCATACGCAACAAGT
>NW_015122485.1:0-841 GCF_001443285.1 Poecilia latipinna
AATGGGAAAGATTAAAACGCGATACTATGATGAAACCCAAAGAAAAAGGAGGAAAAGGAGTCCCAGATCTGTATCTGTTTTTAGGCAGCTTTTATATTAGCACTCATTTTAACCAAGCCATGGACATTTTTAACAATCCAAAGACAAATGCCATAAATAGATTTTGGTTTGGATCTTACCTGAGGAAATTGAAACTTTTAAAGAGTGATTTTAGAACCCCAGTAGCTTTTAATCTCCCACCAGCATACGCTTTTATACAGAAATTTTTACAGCATTTTAAACTGGAAGGAGAGATCAGGATTTTAACTAACCATCATTTTATTATCTCTGTTGTGCAGGACCGGGAACCAGCGACTCCAGTGCGCGGCCTCCTGCGTGGAGACGCCACCACGGTTTGGCGCAATGTGGGCCATTCCGTCCTTCCGAACAGACTCCAGGACCTGTCCTGGATGGTGGCCCATGAGATCCTCCCGGTCAGAGCCGTTATGCACTCCTGCGGCATGTTGGCGACGTCCATCTGCCCCCGACCCGGTTGTGGCGCGCCGGAGTCGGTGAGGCATCTGCTGTGGGAGTGCAGCGCTGCCAGGGACCTGTGGGCAGAGGCCAGCTCCTTGAAATTCCCATACTTGCCAGCAAGGGAGGTCCTCAACACGCAGCTAATGCTGCACGGGGTGAGCCACCGTAAAATAGCAACAAAAGACTTCAGGGAGATGTGGCTCACCCAAGCCACCATATGGACCTCCAGAAACTTGCTGGTAAGCAGGCGCAGGCAGATGCCCCCCGTGGCTGTGATCCGGATGGCGGCAGCAAGAAGAGAAACCATCAGAGCTGCAGGTGGCGC
>NW_015122486.1:0-841 GCF_001443285.1 Poecilia latipinna
TGACATTGAAACAACATTGAAAGTGGTCGGTGACTTGTATGTTGAATCAACGTTAGGGTTTCAACCATAACTGACATTATATCAATGTTGATTTAACCATCATCTGTATGTCAATTTACATGCATATTTGTGTTGATATTACATTGAATCAATATTGATTCAACACTCATTTGACAGTGGATCTGCATGCATATTTGTGTTGATTTTACATTGAATCAGTTAGGAATCAACGTTGATTCAACCATCATCTGAACGTGGTTCTGCACACATATTTCTGTTCATCTTACATTGAATCAATATTGATTCAACCTTCATTTGAACATGGATCTGCATGCATATTTGTAGTGATCTTACATTGTTTCAATATTGGTTCAACCATTTTTATGTGAATTTACATACATATGTGTGTTGGTATTACATTAAATCAGTTAGGAATCAATGTTTATTCAACCATCATCTCAATGTGGATCTTATTACAAATTTGGGTTGATCTTATTTGAATCTAAGAGAATCATTGATTCATGTACACCTTTAGGTTTGACATACAATTAAAAGTTATTTTACTGGTGTTAAACACAAAATTCTGGTGAGTATTATGTCATCCAAAATTACCTTACATTACCTCAGGTCCTAAAATGTGGTCACACAGGCTTAAAAATAACATGGCATTGCTTAAAGATTTTATTTCATTTCAGTCTTCTTGCTGTCCCTTTGGTTGCCTTTCAATGCCTCCCTCCCGGTCTGGCGCATAGCGAAACCATTTCTTTACAATTTCGCTGTAATTTTGATCAGTTAGCCTGGGTTCAAACTGGCGAGCAGCAGCTGAAAGACACAAAAGAAC
>NW_015122487.1:0-840 GCF_001443285.1 Poecilia latipinna
GATAGTAATTTATCGGAGCCGCTCTGTTTTAGGGTTTTATCGTCTAACCTGGAGCGGCAATGAGAACTTTGGCCCCGCAGCAGGAGAAGCAGTGCAGCAGAGACTTGGACCTGATGTTGAAGTTCAGCAGAGCCGCCGGGCAGCCCAGCTTGGCCAAACCGAGCCAGGTCCACACGAAGCTGGGCTCGTTAGGCAGAAACAGGGCCACGGTGTCGCCCTCCTTCAGCCGGGCTTCAGCCTGCAGAGCCCGGGCCACCTTGTTGCTCTGCAGGTCCATCTCTCCGTAGCTGAATGCGCGCCCCTCGAAGTGGATGAAGATCTTGTTGGGTTGCCTCTTCACCGCGTCCAAGAAGCATTCCAGGATGCTGTAGAAAGGTTTGGACTTTGCGTACTTGGTGAGCCTGATGCCCAGCTTGAGGCTCCGCAGCATGTAGGCGCAGTCATCGCTGAAGTACGGGCAGAAAGTCCGGATGTATGCGAAGGCCAGGATGGCCAGGCCGGCCGCAGCGGTGAGCCACACGGACATGATGGAGGAGCCGCAGGACGGGCTGGCAGAGCGGCTGGGAAATGTTCAAACTGTGGAAAACTGAAATCCGACAAAGTTCATGTGTTTGATTGAGGGCGGCGCTCAGCTGGGTTCTGTCCCACTGATCCCTCCTTCAGGCCGGGGGAGGATCCAGTTGCCAGATCGGCTGGATTTCCTCTCTACTTGTTGCAAAACTGAACTACCAGAGGCGGGCAGAAATTATCCGTCTGAATCCGGGCCATTTCTGGTTCTTACACTAGATCAGTGGTTCTTAACCTTTTTTGAGGTACCGAACCCACCAGTTTCATATGCGC
>NW_015122488.1:0-840 GCF_001443285.1 Poecilia latipinna
TTTATATAATATATTTTCACTCTGTCTAAAGCTCCGCACATCTTGGGAGGATTATATTAGGACCTTGATGCCATATAAACTACAATCTGTACAATAATGTGGTGGAGTGAGCAGAAATAGAGAGACTTTGTTCACTGAGACAACTTTTATTTTTCTTTTGTTTGTCTCAACTCTCCTTGCTGGTAGCTGCTTCCTCCTGAAGGAGATCCTGTTGTTCTGATGGTTCTCCTCATCGTTCTCCATCATGTCAGCCATGTTGCTCTCCTTCTGCTCCCTGGGAAAAGTAATCAGATGTTACAGCTTATAGCACATAAATGTAGATAAATAACAGTTACTAATGTGGAAGTTACATACACATAAGGAATTATTTAAAACAGACATGTTACTTTATATATATACACGCAAACACTTTTTTTTTTTTTACCATCCAGCCATACAGAATTATAAATAACTGGAATAGTGTAAATTAAAGACAAAATGTAATTACTTGTAAGTTTTAGACCTATGCATGCATACAGCCATGGATAAAATGTCACTATCGTTTTCTTCAGGTTTATTGCTCATTCTACAATTAATTTGATTAGAGAACTGATATCTAGCCATTTTACAATAATAGGATGTCATATAACATGTTTTATTATCTCACAACGGTGGAAACTCAGATGCAACAGCAAAATGAGAAACAATCGAAGCACGTAGATTCACGCAAAGATAAGAAACAAATGAAGGTAAAATGCTGTACAATATTGAGTTATTTATAACTGTAATGTGCAACAGAGTGTCTTCAGAAAATGCGCATGTTTGTTTGAGCAATAAAAATACAGCAGACATTGTGTTTTA
>NW_015122488.1:6661-7295 GCF_001443285.1 Poecilia latipinna
ACACGGTACACATTGCATATTGATCTGTTCAGCAAACGTAAGACTGTGTAACAGACAGGCTTGAAGGTGTAGAAGTTGTATCGGTACTGCCATTATGCTGTACTTAGCTAAAAGGTTTTCATAATGGATGTTTTTATTACTGAAGCTGTAAAGCAGAATCTCAAATGGATAAATAATCACTCAAAGTATCCCCATTCACTAAACACAAAGAAAGCAAAGCAATAATACTTACACCAGCACACACTCCTTTGTTCTTATTGATCCTACGACGGTTGAGCTGCAAATGCGGTCGTGCACAAGCTTTGATCCAAGCAAGGCATCCCGTTTCAGATTTTGGAAATCTGTGAATTTTAGTTCCACAAATACTGTCAGGATACCTGACATCGCCTGTACAGATACCCCACTGACAGTGGAGAACCATTCTTTTTCGAGTCCTGACGCAAAAACTTTCTGCCGGTCTGCTAGTCCACAATGTACATTAGCATGTGTTTACTACTGTAACTTGTGTTTATGACACACGTGGTAGCTGCACTGTGACGTGGAATGGGCATTAGCCATTGAAACGCGGCCCCTGTGGTAAGGTCCATTGCCTATGGCACAGTGAGATAAAGCGGCTAACTGGAGCTCAACGTAG
>NW_015122489.1:0-840 GCF_001443285.1 Poecilia latipinna
CGGAGTCAGAGAGGTCGAGCAGCATAAATTATCCAGCATCATACTGCTGAACAGCGTGATTAGTCCTCCAGCAACCAGAAGTAAACACGAGCAGAAAACTCCACTGGCAACTCCATAGAGGCTGCAAACTCAGCATGAGCAGAGACGCCAATGGTGAGTTAGATAATTAACTGCAAAGTAAGATGGACTCAGCACGAGCAGAAACGCCACTGGCAATTTTCGTGTATCTGTACTTTACTTAAGTAGATTTAATAATGGATACTTTCTAGTTTTACTCCACTACATTTTACAGTAAGCATCTGTACTTTCTACTTCACTACATTTCTACAAAACTGTCGCGTTACTCGTTACATCCAAGTCGCATTGAGCTTTTTTTCCGTTAAAATGTGAAGTTCAGGGTCTTCAGGTGGCGCCGTAAAATCCGAGCAATAACGTGACTTAGTGTCTGTTGTCACCCATCGCCTCCCCCTTAACTCGCACGCGGAGCTCCAGACATGCGCAGTGGTTTCCTCTGAGCGGGAAAAGATGTCTAACTAAACGATAATAGCTGCATAAATCATAAAATATGACATGTAAAACCAGCAGCGCTTCGCTTTCACAGACGGTGGGGATTTAGTCCAACTTTTAGCGTCACTTGGAAGGAAAGCTTAAAGAAAGGTAAGCTATGTGGACGTGATGCTAGCAAAGCTAGCTGTACTGAGACACACGTTGCATCTGCGACGAAAAAAAGTTGTCACTCATGCGCTGAATTATTGTGTGGAGGTGTTGACTGAGGTGTCGCGAATATGGGACAATGCTGTGACCAAAGTCTGTATCGATATGACATTCAGATCCGATTCT
>NW_015122490.1:0-839 GCF_001443285.1 Poecilia latipinna
CCATATTATTCATGTCAGAAACCACCACTGTTGGCACCATTAAACATAGTAATTGAGGCAATGAACTAATTGTAAACAACGCTCAACTATGAATGCTGATCAAGGAGCAACAAGCAAGAAGTAACCAAGCACAAGGCACACACCGCGACTGTTCTCGCCCTCTCTCCCACTGCATAAAGCCAGGCAGCACAAAGTGCTGTAATGTCTGCCACCATGACAGGTGACAAAAACAATCAAAGAGCAATGAGCATGCTCTGCGTGTTTTCGTTCTTGTGTTTTATTTATTTACTATATCAATGCATATAATAAAATAAAATAATAGCTACTACAGTTTACGAAGAGCATTACAAGAACAAAGAATGGCTCTCAGTGAGGCACCAGGCCTATCTTCTTAGTAAAGAGATGTCCATTAGAATCGGATCGTTCGTGAATGTCACATCACTATTTTGCAGACTTTTGGACACAGCGTTGTCCCATATATTCGACACGTTAGTCAATACGTCTGCACAATAATTCAACACATGAGTGACAACTTTTTTTTCATCACAAATGCTTGTATGTCTTTGTACAGCAAGCTTTGCTAACATAACGTCAACGGCGCTTACCTTTCTTTGAGCTTCTTTTCTAAGTGACGAAAAAAGCTAGACATAGTCCCCACCGTCTGTGAAAGCGAAGCGCTGCTGAGTTAGCTGTGGCCATCGGATTTCTTACTATTTATGCAGCGCTATTATATTACTGACGATTAGACAAACATTTTCTGCCACTGAGAGGAAACCACTGCGCATGCCCCGGAGCGCCGCGTGCGAGTGAAAGGTGGGGGGGGGGAGGGAGCAGAAACA
>NW_015122491.1:0-839 GCF_001443285.1 Poecilia latipinna
GCTTGTGCAATGAAGGTACAATAAAAGGACTCCTCTGATCTGACTGGTGTACAGTTAACATTTCGAATTCCAGCGGGACATTTTACCAGGTTAGCTGTATGCGTTTTCTATCTCTGGATTATGTTTTACAATTAATAATTGGAGCAGTAATAGAGAAAATAATCTTCTTGCATTATTTCTTTGTTTTCCAGAAACTTGCACAGACAAGACAGAGACTGTGAAACATGAAGGCTGTTATTTTTGCTGTTTTTGTGCTGCTGCTCATCAGCCAAAGTAAGTAACTGTGATTCTCTATAACTGTTTATTAGGCTGCGTTCACACTGCAGTCTCAAGTGACCCAATTCAGATTTTTTTTTTACCTTTATGCAACCCGTATCTGACCTTTTTATGACAGTCTGAATAACACAGGACAGATTTTTTTCAAATGAGACCCAGGGCCACTTGGATATCGGATTCGTATCGGATACATGTCCTTTACCTACAGGTAAAGGACGAATGCGACGTTCAGGTCGCCTTCCTCCACCTGAACGTCACTGATACTCGACAAACGTCACTACTCTGCGTCCTGATACGCCCAAGAAAAACAACAATCATGGCGGAAAATAATAAGGATTGAGTTGTTAATATGCTGGCTCAGATCCAAGCTATGCTCCACCTTTAGCATACACGTTTACTTCCGCAAACACGAACAAGACTTACTTCTTTTTAACGGCGGTTGGCAAAACACTAAGCACGCGCTCAATGTGTGATGTAATTGCGCCCTCTACTGCACATGTGGGATACTTTCAGGTCGTTTACAGTTCGTACTGGAGATCACTTAATACAGGTCGCTTATATCT
>NW_015122492.1:0-839 GCF_001443285.1 Poecilia latipinna
CTATGAACAAAAATAAATAATTAAATTGTGGAGGGCCCCTAGAGTTGTCATCACTTTTCCCCCTATACCACGCCCCTGGCTGTAAGTTTAATGATATTTCCACAGTTGCGGTCTCGACTGGTCTTGAAATAAAATCCAGAGTGTTCAGCACCCGAGACCGAGACAAGACCGAGACCAAATGCGGTCGAGTCCGAGAGGAGACCATCAAAAAATGGTCTCGAGACGAAGACCGGTCTTGAGTACTACAACACTGCATTTTTGTATTTTAACTTATTTATTGTTCCTTGGTTTACAGTCCTGGGTGATTTTTAAGAGCCTTAACATATTTACCCAGTTAGTTCATTATTAACAAGCAATTAATGGACCATGCCATCCTCAGCCGACATTTCATGCATTGCAAATAACTGCTAAGGATGACTTTCAACTTTGTGTGTTAAACAATAACTGACATGGAGAAAGATTGGGGGCTCAGAGACTGCTGAGTTGCCCCAGAACCAAACGAGGAGAAGCAGCATTCAGTTTCTATGCACCACAAATTTGGAACAAACTTCCAGAAAACTGTAAAACAGCTGAAACACTTGGTGCCTTTAAATCTCAACTTAAAACCCACCTGTTTAGAGTTGCTTATAGCTAAATTAGAGTGTGGGTTTTGATGTCTTCAATGTTTTTAATGTTTTTATCTTTACTTTTTATCTATTTATGTAAAAGTGGCGAGTAATTGAGGGTCATTGCGCGCACAGAAAAATCCTGTAAATTCTAGACTCTAACAAGTAAAAATAGTGCACAAAAATCCGTGTAGGACGGCGAAGTCCTAGCGCAAAATTTTGTGAGCACCAGGA
>NW_015122493.1:0-839 GCF_001443285.1 Poecilia latipinna
GGGCGGGCGCCAGCAGCGAGTCGAGCGCCAGCAGCGAGTCGGGAGCCAGCACCGAGTAGGGAACCAGCAGGAAGTCAGGAGCCAGCAGCGACTCGATAGCCAGCAGCGACTCGAGAGCAAGCAGCGAGTCGAGAACAAGCAGCGAGTCGAGATCAAGCAGCGAGTCGAGATCAAGCAGCGAGTCGAGAGCAAGCAGCGAGTCGAGAGCAAGCAGCGAGTCGAGAGCAAGCAGCGAGTCGAGAACAAGCAGCGAGTCGAGAGCAAGCAGCGAGTTGAGAGCAAGCAGCGAGTTGAGAGCAAGCAGCGACTCGAGAGCCAGCAGCAAGTCGGGAACCAGCAGGAAGTCGGGAGCCAGCAGCGACTCGAGAGCCAGCAGCGACTCGAGAACCGACAGCGAGTCGAGAGCCAGCAGCAAGTCGGGAACCAGCAGGAAGTCAGGAGCCAGCAGCGACTCAATAGCCAGCAGCGACTCGAGAGCAAGCAGCAACTCAATAGCCAGCAGCGACTCGAGAGAAAGCAGCGAGTCGAGCGCCAGCAGCGAATCGGGAACCAGCACCGAGTAGGGAACCAGCAGGAAGTCAGGAGCCAGCAGCGACTCGAGAGCAAGCAGCGGGTCGAGCGCCAGCAGCGAGTCGAGCGCCAGCAGCGAGTCGGGAACCAGCACCGAGCAGGGAACCAGCAGGAAGTCAGGAGCCAGCAGCGACTCAATAGCCAGCAGCGACTCAATAGCCAGCAGCGACTCGAGAGCAAGCAGCGAGTCGAGCGCCAGCAGCGAGTCGAAAGCCAGCAGTGACTAGAGAGCCACCAGCGACTCGAGAACCAGCAGCGACTCGAGAGCC
>NW_015122494.1:0-839 GCF_001443285.1 Poecilia latipinna
CGTTTATTGTCGCTCACCGTCATTAATCTTCACTCATCACCTGCTGCGCCTCCTAATCGTCATGTGTTTCACATCATATGTTGATTTTTCACTGTTCAGCGTCGGATTCTCTGTTTTTATGCCATAATTCACATCTAGTTCGTCGCTCCGTTTTATGTCCCGCTTCTCCTGTTTCAGAGTTTTGCGCGATGTGCGCGTCTTTATTATTTTAACCCCCTAAGGTGCAGGGCGGTCGGGAAGCGTATCGATGGGGAAAAGGCAGACTGACATAAACCTTTTAAAACAACGGAAACAATTTCGGTATTCTGATTATTGAAATTTAAAAGTGCTGTGGTACCGTTGTTCTATCACCCCCGTTTCATACCGGACCACTTACAGCTCCAGTGTTAACGCTATAAAATGAACGCTCTCTATCGAGGTATCACCATGTAGGGATTTCTTTATTTAAATGGGTTCATTTTTCAGAGGGATACACGGTGAGGGTATCGTGATTTTAGTAATTACATGTTTATAAGAGCGATTTTCTGTTGTCCTTCCATGGAAGCGGGCAGCTTTCAAACGGAAATAAAACACTTTTTATAAGTTGCTGCTTTGACATGATCACATAACTGCCAAAACATATGTACAAAAATCCTCAATAAAACATAAAATATTAGAAAATCAGACACCAGACAAAGTGAATCACAGCAACGTCATCAGCCGGTGTAACGCTGACCTGATGCAGTGAAGCTAGCAGTAGCAGGAGAGGAGCTGCGCCAAAAGCTACAAACACGGAGAAGATCTGCCATAGAGACCATTGCAGCCAAGCATGTTTTAATGTTGCACAATACAATTTTACC
>NW_015122495.1:0-838 GCF_001443285.1 Poecilia latipinna
AGGCCCGCTGCAACGAATCTCAGTTGCTCCAATAGCTCGATCCATACAGCTCTGTTCCCAAGCGTGCGGTGTTGATCGCTCCCGTGCGGCTCCGGTTCTGGTTCTGGTTCCGAAGACAGGTGTCCCGATCGTTCCTCTGCGGGTCCGGTTCCGACGTCAGGTGTCCCGTTTGTCCCTCTGCGGTCCTGGTTACGACGGCCACTGTCCAGCGGCTCCAATAGCCTGGTTCTGTGCGGCTTTACTTGTCCAGCGGCTCCAATAGCCTGGTTCTGTGCGGCGTTACTTGTCCAGCGGCTCCAATAGCCTGGTTCTGTGCCGTTACTTTACGGCTACGTGGAATCCCAATGCAGCAGGATCGGTGGATCTTCCGAACGAGGCAGTTTTCTACCTAAATGTAGCGGCTAAAATCCTATATTTTAGGCTACTGGTGGTTGTTGTTGAAAGGCGTTGGTTTTACGTGCGCTCAATTAAGATTCAGCATGCCAATCTTCCGTTTGATATAAAATAAAGTCATTTATTTACAGTAAAATGTCCATTGTCTTACTGTTTCCCTTGAGATCCACATAAATTCGACATACATCCAAACCAAGTACAATAGAAAACTGTTTGCCTCTACCTATTAACAACACCTGAACAGAATCATGATTGACCTTAAATAACCCATCCCCCATCACACTCAGAACTCAAAATAAAATACGCCCCCTGGTGGCAATAAACACCAGAAAGGATAAATGGCTCCTACACGCCAGCCCCTAATTGCGTGTGGCAATTATCAAACTTAAATTAAAAGGAGCCACAAATAAAGACATATCTCTATGCAAATATACATAAGATGTAA
>NW_015122496.1:0-838 GCF_001443285.1 Poecilia latipinna
AGAGGAGGGCTGAGCTGGCAGTTAAAACAACTTGCTGTTTTTGGCATTATACAGGTGGATTAACCAAACCACTGTTACACATTGGATTAGTGTGGTTATGAAAATTAAGTTTACTGAAAGTTTCAAAATAAAACTCTGCAATGTCCACTCACGAAAGTGCACCGCCGTAGGCGGTGCAATGATATAAATCTTTTTTTATGTTTGTTTTCTCAGGATAGTGAACTGCGCAAGGCAGTTCATTAACATTAGCATTTCATAGGTGTCTCAAAGACAGAAATCCTTCCCCAGCTTTCTGTCTCTCACACACACAGCAGTCAGATGAGAATTCATCGCTATAGCAACAGAATCCAGAGAAAGGCAGCCATAACTGCCATCTCTGTAGTTCTATTTATGGCCAAGACTCAGTTAAAACAGAGGCCTGAGCAGCATGTCAGAACTACAACATGGCAGAACTGTCTGTTACTATAGAGGAGGAGTTGGCTGGTATTATAAACTACTTGTGCTTTGAGCATCATATAACTGATTTAACCCGATCACTATTACACATGGAATTAGTGTGGCAATTTCAAATGAAGCTTATTGAAAATTTTCAAAATAAAAGCCTTGACAATTTTTACATCATGTAATTGCTCTTTTTTGTGTTAGATAACTGGTTTAACCAAAAGACTGTTACACATGGGATTAGTGTTGCCATTTCAAATGAAGCTTACTGAAAGTTTCAAAATAAAAGCCTGCATACTCCCCTCACGTTAGTGCACCGCCACAGGCGGTGCAAAAATATTATTCTTCTTTAATGTTTTTTTTCTCAGGATAGTGACATTAGCACAAACATTAGCAT
>NW_015122497.1:0-838 GCF_001443285.1 Poecilia latipinna
TCAAACTGAATTAATATTTTGAAAATATTTCACAAGCATAACATTATGTCTAAAGTAAGTTATTTTGCTTAGAAACTGAACGCATCAAAAACATTTTCTTACCGCTCAGTTTTGCAGCCATGCTCATGTGCGGTGCCACGTAGAACTGAGTGATCTTAAGGTGAAAATATAAAGGGAAATTCAAAATTAGTGAAAAACATCCATTTAAATTTTTTCCACGCCTTTAACCTTAGAACGTTAAAGATGCACCGAATCGTTGCTTTACACGCAGATCCGTAGCGTTAAGCATTAAGATTCAGCGCCAAAAACGCAAACGTTTCCCACACACAGAAAAGAATATTCAGTCTGTAACAGTTTGCTTTTCTGGCTTGAAATTTATTTTTGTGATTACTACCAGTGAACACATCGTGGTTGTTTAGCTAACTTGGAAAAAAACTGCTCAACTGATTATTTTAACTGAACCGAAACACACCAAGCTGCGCAGCACGACATGTTAAGGTTAACATAAAGGAGCTGCTTCCAACTCCCTCGAAATTTTTTAAAAATTAAAACCTTTTACTGACCTGTGAAACGTTGGGGCTTGTTTTGTAGCATTAGCAAAACACTGTGCTCCTTTCCTGTACAACTTGACAGATAAAGTCACTGTTGCTGGCAAGCAGGTCTTTTTGAGGGAGCGGGATCTCGTTTGAATACTGAATGCTGATTGGCTGCTTACTAGAGGGATTTCAGCTGCAGGCTGCGTGCAGACAGACAGAAGACCGCAGCCTGTCCAGCAGGGTGCGCTGCAGAGCCTCGCATAAGGGAGCTGTTGTGTTATTTGTGGCAAGTTTCATTTGAG
>NW_015122498.1:0-838 GCF_001443285.1 Poecilia latipinna
TAGGATGGAACCCTCCGCTTATCAAGAACAAACTATTCCAATACAAACTGATAAAACATCGACTGGTGACAGATTGACCGGTTCCCCTCCTCCATCCCCCATTCCTCTCTGCTCCTTTACTCACTCACAAGCACAAGAACAGAGTTTCTCAGGAAGTCAATCACTAAAGAGAGTCGGGCTGCACCTGAGCCGCCTGAAGATGCTGGTGGAGGATACGGGTCAGAAAGGAAGGCGGACGGACTCTTCCTCCTCTCAGCAGGATGGAATAGATCAACAGGTTCGCCTCGACACGACTCTACCTAGCGTTAACATAGCAGACCTCACTTCATCTAAGCCACCTGCCTCTGACTTCCCAGAGGATCCAGCACTCTGCGTTTCTGAGGTCTGAGACCGGGGTCCAGATATTATCTTTACACCCGTCTTCCTCCAGAATGTGTCTGGCCCCCCGGCACTGCAAAACAGGACATTACCTGTCCAGATCACTACAAGAAAAGTTACAAAAAACAGAAATACAAAAAGCAGCGGTCTTAATTCAAACCTCAGACTGATCCCCTGCCTACAGGAACCTCAGACTGAAGAACTTTCAGCCTCCAAGTCACTTAAACTGGCTCTTTTAAACACCAGATCTCTCTGTGCTAAAGCTCTATTAATTAATGATTTCATCACCGAGCATAATATTGATGTTTTATTTCTGACAGAAACATGGCTGAATGACAATAATGAAGCAATCATACTAATTGAATCAGCGCCTCCTACGTACAATTTTTTAAGTGAGAATAGAAAACACAAAAAAGGAGGAGGCGTGGCTTCAATATTTAAGAATACCATAAACTGTAGT
>NW_015122499.1:0-838 GCF_001443285.1 Poecilia latipinna
CACATTTCTTTAAGAAAGTCCTGCCTGTCATTAATGATCTGATCCAAATAGTAACTCATCGCTCTCTTCAGGTGTTTTCCCCCAGGCTTTGAAAACAGCAGTTATCAAACCACTGATAAAAAAGAACAATCTGGACAAATCACTACTGCAGAATTACAGGCCGACCTCTAACCTCTGGCCTCCCATTCATCAGCAAAGTTATTGAAAAAGCAGTTTTTAAACAATTAAATAACTTCCTAACAATGAATCGCTTTGACTCCTTCCAGTCTGGTTTTCGTGCTCACCACAGCACGGAGACACCCCTTGTAAAAGTGTTCAATGACATCCATATAAATACAGACTGTGGGAGAACCACAGTGCTGGTTCTGGTTCTGTTGGACCTCAGTGCAGCTTTCGACACTGTTGACCATGACATTTTACTGAATCAACTGGAGAGTTGGGTCGGACTCTCCGGTCCAGTGCTCAACTGGTTTGAATCTTACAAAGAACAGAGATTACTTTGTTTCAATAGGAAACTTCTCATCAGAGAGGTCAAAGGTCACATGTGGGGTACCCCAAGGTTCAATCCTAGGCCCCCATCTTTTCAATATTTATATGCTCCCACTGGCTCAGGTTATAACAGGAAATAAGATTAGCTACCATAACTACGCGGATGATACACAGCTCTACATCACAATGTCACCAGGTGACTCTGAACCCATCCAATCACTGAATAGATGCTTAGAACAGATAAATGTGTGGATGTGCCAAAACTTTCTCCAGCTGAACAGAAACAAACTGAAGTTATTATCTTTGGACCTAAAGAGGAGCAAACTAGAATCAATGCTCAGCTTCAGTT
>NW_015122500.1:0-838 GCF_001443285.1 Poecilia latipinna
GGGGGAAACTGCTTCCCTCTGCTCTCCTCTGGATAACCACACGACCTGCAGCAGCCAATCAGATCCCTCCTCAGTGTGTTGGCATGGTGACAGAGGTCAGAGGGTTCAATGACCCCCAGAAGGAGGAGTACTTCAGGAAGAGATTCAGAGATGAGCAGCAGGCCAGCAGGATCATCTCCCACATGAAGACGTCACGAAGCCTCCACATCATGTGCCACATCCCAGTCTTCTGCTGGATCACTGCTACAGTTCTGGAGGATGTGTTGGAGACCAGAGAGGGAGGAGAGCTGCCCAGAACCCTGACTGAGATGTACATCCACTTCCTGGTGGTTCAGACCAAAGTGAAGAAGGTCAAGTATGATGGAGGAGCTGAAACAGATCCACACTGGAGTCCAGAGAGCAGGAAGATGATCGAGTCTCTGGGAAAACTGGCTTTTGATCAGCTGCAGAAAGGAAACCTGATCTTCTATGGATCAGACCTGACAGAGTGTGGCATCGATATCAGAGCAGCCTCAGTGTACTCAGGAGTGTTCACACAGATCTTTAGAGAGGAGAGAGGGCTGTACCAGGACAAGGTGTTCTGCTTCGTCCATCTGAGTGTTCAGGAGTTTCTGGCTGCTCTTCATGTTCATCTGACCTTCAATAACTCTGGCATCTGCCTGATGAAAGAAACAGAAATATCTAAACAGTTGTCATTATTTAATGAAACCAAACCAAAGTCTCTCCATCAGAGAGCTGTTGACCAGGCCTTACAGAGTCCAAATGGACACCTGGACTTGTTCCTCCGTTTCCTCCTGGGACTTTCACTGCAGACCAATCAGAGACTCCTACAAGCTTT
>NW_015122500.1:7030-7442 GCF_001443285.1 Poecilia latipinna
GAGGAGGATCACAACGGACCTGGAAGTTTGACTTTCCAGGATACGGGCAACAAATAGGTACGACCTATTGCGTCACAAGGAGAGCTCACGGAGGAATCCAGATGCTTTCAGCGTTCGCTAGCACCCTCGGGGGAGAAACCAGGTGAAGTGGAAGCGACGGGGATAATTACTCAGACAGAAAATCTTGACGAAAAACCAACACAACGAGGATATTTCTCGGGTTGAATCTGCGAGGGGCTCTGGTTACCATATAAGGCTAACACTCAGGCACTGAAGAGTCGGCCATCCACTCCTTATGTAGTTCCACAGCCAATTGTAGATTTCACACAGGTGTGTCCACGGGTTTGCCACCGCACTTCTCCAGGGGCCGGCCCACAGGCGACATCTGGTGGTAGAGGAGGGGGGGAAAAAA
>NW_015122501.1:0-838 GCF_001443285.1 Poecilia latipinna
TTGTTGTTTTCCTCTACTGTCCCGAATTCAGGGTTCCTCATGTACAAAGTGGAAATCAGACAGAGAACAACCAGTCGCCATTCAACTTCAGACATATCTAGAGTTTTATTCAGACAATTAAATGCATAGAAAAACAGATCAGCATCACACCCAAACCATCAAGAAGTCCAAACCATAAAACAGACATTAATTACCTGTGAAAAGTAGAAAAATGAACAAAATACAAAAATAAGAGAAAAAGCAAAGGGGCCTTTGGGAACAAAGCAATTTGACTTGTTTCTGTGAAGCGGAGGGTTTTATTAAGAGGTGTAGTCCTAATTTTAATATATGCATTGAAGTTGTGTCCTCTCCTTCTAAACCTCTAAGCAGTTTCAAATTACCTAGATGGGATGGTCTAAATGATTTTGTCAACTTCTTTGAGATCTATTCAAAACCAAAGATGAAGAGAGAGAAAGAGCAAAGGTCCAGAATGAGTAAAAGTCAGAGAAAGCAAACAGGATTTTCTCATGTCGGTTACATCTGGAATCTCCTCTTCCTCCATTTCTAAACATCTGAAAAAAGACCCTAGTTGTCAGAAAGAGATTTATTTTTCACCTAGACCTTGTTTTGTTTTTCTCCAGGTTTTAAGTGTCTTCCTTACCCCTAGAAAATCACCAAAGAATTTGACTTATGTGAACAGACAGAACTTGTCTTTTCCATCCTGTTTTTATCTGAACTGCCTAGCATCTGTTTCCTTTTCTGAGCGATTCATCAAAAAACAGATTCCTGCATTAAACCTAAAGTAACATATAGGCAATTTGGAACCCAATGTTCTTATTTTAAAACGCTGATGATTTTA
>NW_015122502.1:0-838 GCF_001443285.1 Poecilia latipinna
TATGCTGTCTGGGGCTTTATGCCCCTGGTAGGGTCACCCAAGGCAGACAGGTCCTAGGTGAGGAACCAGACAAAGCGCAGCCCGAAGACCCCTATGATGAGTCACAACTTTGGATCTGGCGTTCCCTCGCCCGGACGCGGGTCACCGGGCCCCCCTCTGGAGCAGGCCTGGAGGTGGGGCACGATGGCAAGCGCCTGGTGGCCGGGCTTTTACCCACGGAGCCCGACTGGACTCAGCCCAAAGAGGAGACGTGGGTCCCCCTTCCGATAGGCTCACCACCTGTCGGAGGGGCCAAAGGGGTCGGGTGCAATGTGCTACGGGTGGCAGCCAAGGACCCTGGCGGTCTGATCCCCGGCTTCAGAAGCTGGCTCTTGGGACGTGGAATGTCACCTCTCTGGTGGGGAAGGAACCGGAGCTAGTGTGCGAGGCTGAGAGGTTCCGGCTAGAAATAGTCGGCCTCACCTCGACGCATGGCTCTGGTTCTGGAACCAGTCTCCTTGAGAGGGGCTGGACGTACTTCCACTCTGGAGTTGCCCACGGTGAGAGGCGCCGGGCAGGAGTGGGCATACTTGTTGCCCCCCATCTTGGCGCCTGTACGTTGGGGTTTACCCCGGTGAACGAGAGGGTAGCCTCCCTCCGCCTATGGGTGGAGGGATAGGTTCTGACTGTTGTCTGTGCTTACGGGCCGAACAACCGTTCAACTACTTCCGCACGGCTTCAAGGCCATTCTGGTCCACCATCCGGTGTCTCAGGAGGGGGAAGCAGTGCAGCACCAACACTGTTTATAGTGGGGATGGTGTGCTGCTGACCTCAACTCGGGACGTTGTGGGCCGGTGGG
>NW_015122503.1:0-837 GCF_001443285.1 Poecilia latipinna
CATTTGACTGTGGATCTGCATGCAGATTTGTTTTGATTCTACATTGAATAAGTTAGGAATCAATGGTGATTCAGCCATCATCTGAACGTGGATCTGCATGCATATTTGTTTTGATTCTACATTGAATCAATGTTGATTCAACACTCATTTGACTGTGGATCTACATGCATATTTGTGTTGATTCTACATTGAATAAGTTAGGAATCAATGGTGATTCAACCATTATCTGAACGTGGATCTGCATGCATATTTGTGTTGATTCTACATTGAATAAGTTAGGAATCAATGGTGATTCAACACTCATTTGACTGTGGATCTGCATGCAGATTTGTGTTGATTTTATATTGAATGAAAGCTAAGGATTTATGTACATTTTTAGGTCTGATAGGTCTACATCATAACATGCCAATAAAAGTTTCTTCACTGGTGTTAAACACACTATATTATTGGCAGATGATGGGTAAACTGCGTACAAAAGGTTAAAAATGACAACATGGGTTTGATTTAACATTTTATTTAAAAAAAGAGGGACAGATCTTTAAACATATTTGATTCCTTTTTGACTGTCAAAACAACAGTCTGTTGTCCACAGAAGAACAGAGTCCATGAGGTTAAGCTTTGTACTGTATGAAGTAGGGAAACAGTACAAGTTGTGGTAACCCCAGTTTGACTCTGGTTGGCGTCACTTTGATTCCTTGTGATGTCTTCCTCTCGTTCTGGCGCGTAATGAAGCCACTTCTTGACAATTTTGCTGCAGTCCTCAAGAGTCAGCTTTCGGTCAAACTGCAGAGCAACAGCTGAAAAAAATAAAAGTGAGGAAGGTGCCAGTTATAAATA
>NW_015122504.1:0-837 GCF_001443285.1 Poecilia latipinna
GTCTCCCGTGTGCTCATTTACTTGAGGTGAGAATAACCCTAAAGTTTATTTTAACTACGTACTTTTATTATTTGGTACTGTTCGAGGATTGTTTAAGGAAATGTAACGTGTTAAAAGATGTTAGACGAGTTTAGTTGTGTTTCAGAGCCAGCAGCGGCTAGAGGAAGTAGCCAACAGGCCATGATTCTAGTTGGTTAGCACACACTGTAGCGGTGGGAAAGAGCGGGTTACCAGGTGCAACCATAGACATTAATACAGGGATCCCCAAACTTTTTCCTGTGAGGGCCACATAACTTTTCCTTTCTCTGCTAGGGGCCGGAGTCAGTTTGTAACAGAAAAAGTGTGACGATTGCAGAAGTGCCTAAATGTAAAAATTATTTGTTTTCCAGAAAGCACAATCAAATAACCCTCTCTGGGTTCTTCACAGAAAAATCCAGGAAATAAATAATAACACTGTTAATGAAATAAATACCGTATTTTCCGGGCTATAAGCCGCAGATATCTCTGCCGCTCCAGGTTTTCCACAACGATGCAGCAGAGAGGGGCGGACACCTAAAATTTGAGTCATAACAGGTCAATTGAATATCACATTTATTACGGTTTAAAAAGGAAAAAGTTGCCAAGTTTAGATTTAACTGAACTGATTACGGTAGTTTCTGAACGGTAACTGTAACAGTAAAAGTGCTGATCCTTCGTGTCTGCTACTAGCATGTGCTAAATGAAAATGGGCGCTTTCCTCTGCTTCTTCTTCTTCTTTAGATTTCAACAGCAGCTTGCATCCATTATTGTTGCACTACTGCCATCTATTGGATCCTAATATCTATACCTCAAATTCTC
>NW_015122505.1:0-837 GCF_001443285.1 Poecilia latipinna
CCTTCCCCTCCTCTCCTCCTCATCAGCAATCTGGGTCAGAGCATTTTATTAGTGAGTAGGGGTTATTACATTTAAATTAAGCACTGTAGAGGATAGTTTGTGTAGATTCCTTTCTGTACATTTTCTTACTTGTTCATAACAATTCTCACTGACTGTTTGTGTGTGATATATTGACAAAACCATCTACAACGTACTAAAAGGAGTGGAGCGTTCCACCCCCACCATTTACATGAGTGGGATGGCCCAACCACAAAGCTGCTTCGCTGTTGGCTTGTTGACAAAAGATGTTAATTCAATGTTGAATTATTATCACAAAGGTTGCATGTATGGTTGAGGTCGACAACTGACGGTGGATCAACTATAAAACAACCATCCAACTGTAGCCAATTAACTAATGTTGAAACTGTATCATTGAATCAATGTTGTTGTGTGGTTGATATCAAATAAATGACATGTCAACATCGAATCCAGTGTTTCAGCACTGGTCCTCCAGGCCCTACAAGTTTTAAGCATTTCCCTAATTCAGCACACATGATTTTAATTGATATCTGATTAACGGGGTTTTGCTGAACTGAAAACACGCAGGTCAGTTTGATTGAGGTCAAGGTTTGGGGAAGATCTACCCAGATAGCACACGATGTTAATTCAATGTTGAATTATTATCACAAAGGTTGCATGTATGGTTGAGGTCGACAACTGACGGTGGATCAACCATACAACAACCATCCAATTCTAACCGTTGAAACTGCGTCAATGAATCAGTGTTGTTTTGTGGTTGAAATCTAATGAATGAAATGCCGAGGTCTGATCAACGTCTGATCAATGTTGAATCAATGT
>NW_015122506.1:0-837 GCF_001443285.1 Poecilia latipinna
TTTTATCAACCTGCCTCTGATTTCACTGCAGACCTTCTACTTCCTGGTTCTGCTGCTCTGAAAGAAAAAACTACAACTCAGGTGAGCTGTGACATCATCAGTTATGCAACATCCGTCACATTTACTTTCAGTTTGAATGACACTGTTAAGGTGCAGCTCTGATCAGGTTGTTGGATCTTTATTTGTTGCTCAAATGTTTTTCTTTGACTCTTTTGATCGTTTGAACAAATTGTAAGTTTAATTGTTTATTTGAACTTTGTCTTCAGGAACTTTCCTGCTTCTTTCTGCTCTCTAAAGTTTGGAGAAAAGATTCACTGCTTATTTCAGCTCAAAGTTTCATCTCTGCTGATTGAAGGTCAGAATTATATTACTGATGAACTGGAATCAAAATGATAAAAGGACGATGTTTCTATGATTTCTTCTCTGAAAAATCTGCTTCATGTTTTTATTTCCTGTGATCAAACTCTGGTCTCCACCATCAAGGTCACAAACAATAACTTGTTGCTTCCTTTCAAAGTAAAATATCTATATAATCTTTGAAGTAGAATATAATCCAATCTCTACAAATGATTAATTAATTAATCATTTGTAGAGATTAATAATGAACTAAAATCCTTCCTGTTGTTCGCGTTGAATAGGTGAATGTAAATGTTGCTCCATGTCTCCATCTAGTGGACTGATAGTAGAAGTGCAGCAGCTGATGCAGCTTCCTCTGCCTCTCTGCTGTCTGACTGCATTCACCTGACACTGATATGAAGCAGAGAAGAAGAGCCAATCAGAGGAGGAGCAGCTGATCTTTTTCCAGCACTAATGATGTAAAGGATGATCAGAGTTGAT
>NW_015122507.1:0-837 GCF_001443285.1 Poecilia latipinna
TTGTCTTTTTATTTTCAGGTCAGGTGTTTGCTGTTGAAAATCCATCGTGCGTCATTCAGGACAGTGGTGTGAAAAGAGCTGAACCTGGAGGCGCCGTATCTTTAAACTGCTCCTGCAGAGATGCTACCGTCAGCTTCCTTTTTTGGTACAAGCAGAGTCCGGGAGGCAAACCTCGCGTCATATCGACTCGGATGAGGCACAGCCCAAAAGCTGACGTCCGCCCCGCTTTTCAAGGAAGATTTCAAGTTGCTGCACAGATCCAAGATGGCGTCAACAATCTGATGATCACAAACCTTCAGCCGGAAGATTCAGGGACATACTACTGTGGGGTCTTAGAGTTTGGAACCACTGAATTTGGACAAGGAGTTTTCCTTCATGTCAGGAATAACAACATGAACCCCAGCGTCCATCGACTGGCGCTGAAGTCCATTGGATTGGGAGAATCTGTAAATCTGACCTGTGACGTGTTCCCTGAGCGATGTACGGGAGAGCAGAGGCTGTGCTGGTTCAGAGATGACGCATCTCAGCGTGCGGTCTGGTGCTCCAGCGACGTACGCTGCGTGAGAAGCACAGACGAAAACCCCCTGAGGACACGCTGCACTTCCAACCTGGAATTAAAGTCCGTAACATCATCCGATGTTGGGACGTACTACTGCACTCTGACCTCCTGTGGGTCGACTGTCTCAGGAGACAGAACAGTGGTTCAGATAGTCGGCAAGTGACTCAGAAAGAAAAACTAAATATCTCCTTTTGAAAAGAGCCATTGGTTATGTTATGTTGACGTCGACAAATTTAGGTAAAATTCACAACTATTGTTCTTCATCTTCTCAGATTCCT
>NW_015122508.1:0-837 GCF_001443285.1 Poecilia latipinna
GGGTGACGCAAGCTTCGCTGCTGTTCACTGATTGGCCGAGGACGTGGACAGACGGAGCAGCGGAGAGAGAAGAAAAATGAAGGCGCAACGTTTGAAACTCGCTGCAACACGGAAGTGATGGAAGATACAAACAAGCCGTTAACTAAAAAAAGATGCCGGCTTTTTTCTTTGCTTCGGATTTCAATATTCAGCGGCAGCTCGATGGAGCCGTGAGGAATGAGTCGTTTTTGTCAGTAGTGGAGCGAATGTAAAGCCTCGTTAGCCGCTTCGGAGCCCCACGGTGAACACCGACCAGACGCAGCTGCTGCTCTCCAGCCAGGTGAGAAGTTTGTAGATATATCTGTCTGGTTTGTACTACATTTAAGGTTGCATACATACAGTCATGGAAGACATTTAAAACACAAAGTCTGCTGTATTTTTATTGCTCAAACACAACATGCGCATTTTCTGAAGACACTCGGTTGCACATTACAGTTATAAATAACTCAATATTGTACAGCATTTTACCGTCATTTGTTTATCTTTGCGTGAATCTACGTGCTTCGATTGTTTCTCATTTTGCTGTTGCATCTGAGTTTCCCCCGTTGCGAGATAATAAAACATGTTATATGACATCCTATTGTAAAATGGCTAGATATCAGTTCTCTAATCAAATTATGAATTAGTAATTGTAGAATGAGCAATAAACCTGAAGAAAACGATAGTGGTATTTTATCCATGGCTGTATGCATGCATAGGTCTAAAACTTACAAGTAATTACATTTTGTCTTTAATTTACACTATTCCAGTTATTTATAATTCTGTATGGTTGGATGGTAAAACAAATGTTTGCATATA
>NW_015122509.1:0-836 GCF_001443285.1 Poecilia latipinna
CTTCGCCGTTTTCTCCTCAATAAAAACTGAACAGAAATGTTCAGTAAAAGACATCCGTACTCCGTGTTGATTGAAGAAGCTTTCACTCCGCAACAGTTTGCTTTGACTAACGTTTCTAAACTGATTATTCACAAGGGTATAAATAATTTACAAGACCGTTTTATTTAAATGGGACAGAAAGAATCAGATAAACTTCTTGGTTGAACAAAAAAATATTTAAAATATACAAGTTTATCTCTGTTTTTGTCAAACGTTTTAAACTTTTTTGGCCAGGTTTTCAGCTTTAAATTCGGGATTTAAAAAAATCTGTAAACGCCTCATTGTTGGACTGAATCGTTTTTTTGTTGTTGTTGTTGTTGTTGTTGTTGTTGTTGTTTTTTCGTTTAAAGAAATAAAACCTCTCGTCCTGAAATGAATTTTTATTATAACGAAGATGAAAAGAGAGAGAAAAAATATCAGCTCAAATTAAAGACGGAGACCAAATACTTTTACATATTTATTAACCATATTTCCACATTTTCAATTTCTTACGCAAAAATAATCCTAATTGAACAATATTCGTCATTCCTCCCGTAAACCGGGCATAATGGATGCATAAGGCATTCACCGGTTCGTCGGGGTTCTGTTCAGATCAGAACCCTGGCGGTTCGGATGTTTAGATCCTGTTTAAAATAATATTTTTAGATTATAAATCTTTCTCAATATTTGCAGGACTTCTTCATAAAGCCGCCGGTTCTATAAAGCGGCTTTAAGTGTTTACGGACAAATCGTCCACTTGCGTAGTTTGACGTCACATCATAAGTGCTGCGTATCTGATGCCTGTGACGTATGAACGG
>NW_015122510.1:0-836 GCF_001443285.1 Poecilia latipinna
CATCTCCAGAAAAGTTTTAATGTTAAACACTGGAGATGACGTTAAACATCCCAGACACATCAGCAATAACCTTAAACATCAAGGGTAATGTTGAGCATTGACAATAAAAATAACAAATGTGGGACAATATTAAATATCCTGGACAACATTAAACATCAGTGTTATCAGGGATAACATTGTCCGATGCTTAATGTCCCTTTTTCTCTCATCTCAAAAGGAATTTTCATGTCAAAGTTCCACATTCACAAGTAAACTTCAACGATTTTCTGGTTTTATTCATTGTCATTTCTGACAGATTGAGAGAACATCCCTGTAAAGGAATCAAAATGGTCATATCTCCCAGGAGCTGAAGGGGACCAGGACGACTGACGAAGGGAGGGCAACCAAGACGACTGGTCAGATGGAGAGGGCAACCAGGTTGAAGGAAGGGAACCAAGACGGACAAACGAAGGGAGCCAGGTTGAAGGCAGGGTACTAGGACTGATGAAGGGGAACCAGGGCCAATTCAGATGTAGTTTAGCAGTTCAGTTGGGTCTGAAAGCAGCTCAGAATGGCCGTTAATTCCACGTTTCATCTCCCTGATCTTCCCAGCAGGAGAAACTTGCTGCATCTCCTCTTCCAGCTGCAATCGGCTCAATGTGACAGATTGACTCAAACTGGACAGGTGAAGCCATTTTTGGGCTGTTTGATCTCAAATCTTCCAAGAAGTGGCGCCTCAGATGAGCGAGTCGTGGCGATGCGCCGGTGATCCGTTCAGCTCATTACCGATTGAACTGGAGTCAGACTGCATCAAGCTGCTGCGGGACACATGAAACTCTCCCCTTGCTCACAGAACA
>NW_015122511.1:0-836 GCF_001443285.1 Poecilia latipinna
ATGTTTAGTTCCAGTCTTTGAACCCACATGCAAGAACACGATCAGGAGACGCGGATTTCAAAACAACAATATGGTTTATTGTAAAGGGGATGGGGAAAGGTGTGGAGCAGGAATCAGGATCAGAACCACCAGAACAGCCACTGTAGATGAGAGGTAGAGGTTAGGCTCTGATAAACAGGGAGTCACAGGTCTTAAGGTGGAGGCTTACTTTAGAGCTGGGTGAGTGACTTATTGGAGCAGACGGGAATCTGGAGGCGGCGAGGAGAACCAAGGACCGTGGGAGGACGGACAGGTAAGATGGCTGTGTGGAGGGCGAGCTGACGGCTGACAACAATCCGACGACTGAGAAGCCGGAAAGCTTCGGGCACAGACATGTATGTACGGCTGCGTCACGAAGGAATCCACAGAGAACAAAAGGACCAGAAGGGAGTGCTCGAGGAAGGTAACCGATTGGTAAATCCAATGGCGTTGTGAGGAAGCAGACAGGGGGTTCACAGGAGTTAGCATAAACTCCGGTCTTGGGAACCGCTGGAGAACCTCAGGCAAAACCTTACAAGGAGAACAAACACAGACAGCTTACTTAGAGGGCCTCTCACTGGAACGTTTGTTTACCAGGTAAAACAAACACTCAGGCAACGACATGTCACCTCGCCGCTTCTTAAATATCCACAGTATCAGTCCTCCTAATGCGCCACAGAGGTGTCTCCAGGTTCTCCCACTCGCTGCTCCAGAGGCTCTGCTCACAGGCGGCATCTGGTGGGTGAATGTGGAAGCAGCAGGCTTCCCAAAACAAAGAAAACAAACCAAAACGAAAACAAAACAGAATCCAACCTGAC
>NW_015122512.1:0-836 GCF_001443285.1 Poecilia latipinna
TGCTGCTACTGATGAGTTTTGTTTCTGTAGTGAACTGAAATTCACACACTTAACACAAAAATTGAATTGATGCTATATTCAGTGACTGTTAAGTTGTTTTTTTGCACTTTTTATTTTATTCAGTTTTTTTTATTTTATTATTTGTATGGTATATTTTTTTTAAACCTCACCCATATGATATGTCTTGACCCTAATGTCAGTGTTTGTCATACTGTGTTGCACTGTGAAATTAAGTGTCTTTGACTGGCAAAAATATCTCAATACTAAATGGCAAATAAAAGCAAATTTGTGAAACTGCGACTAATCCGCACTTTTACAATTACTAACCTTGCCATAATGCTGTGTGTGTGTGTGTGTGTGTGTGAGAGAGATCCTGCATGAGAGAGAGTGCATGAGGAGATTTAGTATTTGCCAATAAGCATGTTTGACGGAAGAGTGTGATAAGGTTAAAAGAAGGGATGTAGCCTGCCTCAGCGTAGTTTGTATGCATGCTCTGTCTTTCCACAGTAAAGATGTACAGTGCCTTGCAGAAGTATTTATACCTCTTAAATCTTTATCCATGTTGTCTGCAAACTTTAGTGTATTTCAGTAGAACTTTGTGATAGCCCAACCCAAAGTGGCGCATAATGATGGAGACATTTCTGTCCATTCTGTTCTGTAAAGTAGCTCGGTCTTATACTGAATGGTTAGCAACAACCACAACTACTACCACCCAACTCGAAAAATTAATTTCGAGTTGGGTTTGGTCGGGACTACCCTGGTAAAAACCAGCACTTTGTTTTGCGCTTCGCTTCATTCAGAGGGTCTGAACTCTTGATTATTGAGAAGCACTTGCT
>NW_015122513.1:0-836 GCF_001443285.1 Poecilia latipinna
CCATCAATTCCAGGGTTAGCTTCAGACTCATGCAGTCGGAGGTTGGGCTCCCTTCAATGCATTTAACCGTCAATTCCTGTGGGATGTTCCGAAGACCCATGCATTTGGGGGGTGGGCTCCCTTCAATGCATTTCACCGTCAATTCCTGGAGGATGCTGTAAGGACCCACGCATTTGAAGGGTGGGCTACTTTCAGTGCATTTCACCGTCACTTCCTGGGTTAGTTTCAAACCCATGCAGTCAAAGAGTGGGCTCCCTTCAATGCATTTCGCCATCAATTCCAGGGTTAGCTTCAGACTCATGCAGTCGGAGGTTGGGCTCCCTTCAATGCATTTAACCGTCAATTCCTGTAGGATGTTTCAAAGGCCCATGCATTTGAAGGGTGGGCTCCCTTCAATGCATTTCGCCGTCAATTCCTGTAGGAGGTTTCAAGAAAAACCCATGCATTTGAAGGGTGGGCTCCCTTCAATACATTTAACCGTCAATTCCTGTAGGATGTTTCAAAGACCCATGCACTTGAAGAGTGGGCTCGCTCCGATGCATTACACCATCAATTCCTGGGTTAGTTTCAAACCCATGCATTTAAAGGGTGGGCTCCCTTCACTGCCCTTTACCGTCAATTCCTGGGGCCGTTTCGAACCCATGCATTCGAAAAGCGTGCTCCCTTCGATGCATTTAACCGTCAATTCCTGGGGGATGTTTCAAAAACCCATGCGCTTGAAGGGGTGGGCTCCCTTCACTGCATTTTACCGTCAATTCCTGTAGGATGTTTCAAAGACCCATGCATTAGAAGGGGGGGGCTCCCCTCACTGCATTTTACCGCCAATTCCTGTAGGA
>NW_015122514.1:0-836 GCF_001443285.1 Poecilia latipinna
GATTCCTTAAAAAAATTACTAATTCAAAATTAAAGTAGGTATCCCTTCATATTTATTTAGAACATGTTTTTTTTTTCTAAAGTACCCTCAACATTTAAGTTGGAGAACTCTTATATGCCACAGCTCTTCCTCAGATCTTTTCTGCTTTTTCCTGTTTCATTATCGAAGATCTCGCTTAAGTGAATTATTTTCTACTTATTTTATCACATTCTTGTAAGCATTATGGTAAAAGTTGATGTAGCTCTTTAGAAAAAGGCCAACATTTAACCAGAAAATCACTTATAAAACTGGAACAACTAAATGAACATCCAGATAAATGAAAGTTTACTTTTGTTACATTTTATTAAAATAAAGTTTTTCTGTTTGTTGTCTGTCTGTTCTTGGAAATAAAAATGAATCAATGAGTCTGTGTTCATCAACTATCAAACATCACCTCCCAGTGGTGAAACTGTTTCTGCAGGATAAAGCTGAAAGATATTTTACTGTGAAACAAATCCTAAAAATGAAGCTGCAGATTTGACATTTGAGTCACTAAGTTGAAAAGTTAGTGACTTTTCAACTTAGTGAAAAGTATTAACATTACTTTTAGGCAAAAGTAATGTTAATATAGAGATCCACATAAAGTTTTACCACTTTGTTTTGAGGCTCTTTATGACTTGATGGTATTTTAGTTCAGGAGAATCCATAAGCTGAGTCCAAAGTTTACAGGAACCAAAAGACTTGTGCTATAATTATGCTCAATAAATGTCTCATGACTAAACCTTCCTTGATAACACATATGTAAAATCATGTTAATGTAAAAAGTCTAAAATTTCATGTTAGAGTTTAAATGGCAT
>NW_015122515.1:0-836 GCF_001443285.1 Poecilia latipinna
GGATTCGGCCCGCGGGCCGTAGTTTTGGGATCACTGCTTTAATGGACCGAAGTTGGTTTCCTCCCAGGGGTGAAAACACTCAAGTGAATCCCAGTGCAGACCAAATACCCAGACCCACTTCTTGGCCAACTTCTAAACCAACTCTGGTGCGTTTCACCTTTGGTGAGAATAAAGACCGGCCTTGATCCAAACCAACTACAGGAAATATACATCTTTTTGGACTTCATGAGCCAACTTTGCAGACCATTAGGATAAAGATGAGTCCTTCAGTGTTGCAACCATTACCACTGCATTTACTGGTTGGACTGAACTTATACCCGACGTTCTTTTGCCGTTCATTCAGCTGCAGCAGCATTTACAGACACCATTCAGGGTTTCCCCCAGAAATCTTGCTAAGCCCAGTGGTCGGGGTGCCAAGTCAGTCCACTGGCGGTTCACTGTGTTCTTGTATTAAAAGATGTTAAGTTAACAGGAAATGTAAAAATATTACTGGGTAATTATATGTTACAGGAAAACATCACTAGTGAAATGCTATTTAAACCCACAACTAGTCTTAAATACAACAAATCAAAAAATACAATTAAAATGAATATTAATTATCTGCACTTCTGTTTAATCCAAATTAAGTCAGCAGCTCCTGATGTGTCCCTGAAGCCTTTATCGGGTTGCAGGGGCCCCATAAAGGCTAATATTTTAACACAAACCACAGATACGTAAATGTAACATTTGTTTATTGAGATCATCAACACTGCTAAATTGGATTTAATGGTGTTAAGGAAGAAATTCTAAATTGGTTAACTTTGGAAAAAGTCTGGCTCTCTCTTCCTCTGGATCCC
>NW_015122516.1:0-835 GCF_001443285.1 Poecilia latipinna
TAATCATAATGACCTTTGTATGTCAATTTCCGCTTTAACTTAACAGGTAACAAAGATCCCTCCATACTACTACGAGGTAGCAAACTGCATGTTTCAACAATATTTGCAGGGACGCAAGTAACAGGACCATGAACACCATTCTGTCCACCTTTTGGCAATGCTAACATTTTCATAAATGGTATATGCAAAGCTATTAAATGTTGTTCTAAAGTATTCAAGCATGCCAACTGAGGTGGGATGGGATCAAGTGTTAAATTATTGCATGAACTTTCTGGGGGCATTTCACCTCTATTAATTTTATAATGACAACAGTAACAAATATATAACTTACTTCGACAGGCATAGAGACTGCATGGGGATATGCATGTCTTGTCACATGTGTGCACATAATCATTACTTATGCATCTGTCTGCGATTACTGAAATTTCTTTAGTTTTCCTGTAGTAATCTTTGTTACAATTCAACACTTGATGTTTAAATAGCAGACGGAAGCAAACGCAACACACAAAATGAGGCCCCTCTTTTACCTTGTCCAAAAATTGCGCAGCAACAAAATCAAAGTTTTCTGAATTTAGTTTAATCTCCTGCCTCTTTAACTTTACATATTTCTTTAGATGCATCTTAAATTTAGGATCACGGTATTGTTTTCTGCTCAAGTCTTTAACTTTCTCTCGATGAGACTCATCTTTCTTATATTTAGTAATACTAATTTGTTTTAGTTTTTCTCGATGAGACTCATCTTCCTTATATTTAGTAATACTAGTTTGTTTTAGTTTTTCTCGATGAGACGGATTTTCCTTATACTTAGTAATACTAATTTGTTTACGTTTTTCTC
>NW_015122517.1:0-834 GCF_001443285.1 Poecilia latipinna
ATAGAATTCCACTTGTCATTACTTCCCAGTTTGGGTTCATGTGTAAAGGGTGAAACAGCACCCCCTCCTGGTGGTTGGCAGGGTTAAATATAGTGAACACAAACATCTCGTTGCCAGTTCATGAGAGATGGGCGCGAGGCAGGTTCACTGAGTTTAACGCTCCAGTAAAATGCTATGTTAGCTTGTTGCTAACATGAAATGCTGTCCCTCGTAAGGTGCTGAACCCGCTGTGATGAACCCGATTCCTGATCAGTCCATATTCTGTTTCGCACAGATAAACGACGTTTCATCTCATCCTGTCTCCTGGCCCTTATTCACACAACGCAGAACTGATTTATGCTGATCGATCAGAATTACCGAGGTTACATTGGTGCCGTGACCCGTTCAACTACGTTCAACTACGCCAGCGCGGGTGGGTGCGTCTACTTCCTGGAACGCGGGCTGCGACTACTTCCCGGCGCCTCGGCGGATTGGTTCGGTTATCAGGCACGGTGCTGATAACGCTCCGTGTGGACTCTTTGCCGCTTCGGTAGTGTAGCGGTGGTCATTTAGTTTTTTTTTAAATATTATTTTACCCGTTTTGTGTCGTTGTGCAGAGCTAATGTGTGGCTGCGCTGTAGTTATATAGTTTTTTTTTCTTTCTTTGCTCTCTCTGTGAGGGAGGGGCACTTTGAGACGAAATTAGTTTGAACGTTTTTACAGCTTTTTCACTCGGGTTTTACTAATTGATTTGTTGAAAGTGCACTTGGCCCCTGTGTTTAATTTATAAGTGCTCAAGATTTTTATTTTTTTGCTTTTGATCAGTAAGTACCGAGTTATGGCTAGCAACAATTC
>NW_015122518.1:0-834 GCF_001443285.1 Poecilia latipinna
TTGATAGTTTGTTGTGCTACAATATGATGTAATATTTGTGTTTGAGTTTGTTCACACATACATCACAGCAAATAATCAATAATCAGTGATTGATTTTAAACTCAGCCAAGAAACCTGGTCTGTCTCACAGACTTCACCTCATCTATATTTAAACATGTTAGTGATGCTGAGGTTCTTAGTATGAGGAGTTTCGGGGGGCGTGGCTTCTGTCTAAGGCCCCGTATTACCTTGAGCCGGCCCTGCATGAACAGCCGCTGCGATGCGTTTGTCTGAATCTACCTGGAATCTACCTGGAATCTACCTGGAATCCCCCGGTAGCCCCTATGCCAGTCCGCCGATGCCTTGGGGACATTTTGATTCATTTAATTGTAGCATGTTTGGCTTTATGCTGCGGTTCAAATTATTGTTACAGTATTTTCTCTGTTTATGTATAACTCTAAATGCTCTGGGCCGAATTTTCCTTTAACACTTGAGGTCCTGCAATAACTTCTATTTACAGCCGCTCACCTCCAGCCCAGATCCAGTCAGCAGCGGCTTTAACCCGCCTGGTAGAAACGTTAAGGAGAAGCAGAGCGAACAGAGAGCAGAGAGCAGGTGGTGCCGGGGTGGTACCGGGTGGTACCGGGTGGTGGTACCGGGTGGTGGTACCGGGTGGTACCGGGTGGTACCGGGACTTTGAGGCCCGTCGCCACAATCTCAGTACCGTGTCTTATATCAGGATGTCTGATATAAAGACATTCTTTCTATCTGTCGGTGGGACCGACTCAGACTGCCTGTAGCAAACGGGGCGGTATTTAGCGGACTGATTAAGTTAAAGTCAGAAGTTTTCTCACA
>NW_015122519.1:0-834 GCF_001443285.1 Poecilia latipinna
GTATGTAGCAAATATTTTGATGCCAGCCAATCAGTTTTGTTAAATTCAAAAGGATATCAAGGTTTTATCTGCTTCAAATCCAGATTTTAAAACCTATTAAAAAACAATTTCATTAATTTAAAATCTCAACAGCCACTGTACAAATTCATAAAATCCTCCCCATCTATTCGAACTGTGCATCACTTTGGCAAGTACAGCAGGAACGCATTCTGAACTTAATTGTAGATGCAATGTTAACTAAAAACAACTAGAGTTCATACATTTGCTGATGACAAAATGTTAGGAATTTTGGGATCATAGACAAAACCATGACTAATTTATCAGATTCAGCTAATAATGGTGTTTCTGAAAAATTCCTAATTGAGGATGCACCAATTTTCTGGATTTCAGCAAATTCAAAGCTCAAGTCTAAACACTTGTTAAATGCAAAATAATGTTTGCATGCATGAACTCAAATGAGTTCAAACATCCTGATCTGTAAAACAAGCTAAATCTCCACAGCATTACTTTGGGGAAATAAAATCACTTCAAGTATAACTCAATATTTTTAAAAAAGGTTAAATAGTTTACACTTAATATATCTATGACATATGACTAGAAATTTGATAAATATCTGATTGTCATTGTGTGTGACAATAAAACACTTACATAATGTGGGGGTATAGCTCAGTGGTAGAGCATTTGACTGCAGATCAAGAGGTCCCCAGTTCAAATCTGGGTGCCCCCTATTTAATATCTGTTAGTGAAATTCCCAATGCAGCACTTTTAATAAGTATGCTGAATTATCTGATTTCATACAATATATTCCACAAAGCCAAAGCTTTATCTGCTTCA
>NW_015122520.1:0-834 GCF_001443285.1 Poecilia latipinna
GTCCCTAGAGATTGGAGAGCCCGACCAAGAGTCCCCAGGCTCAGCTTCCTCAATGGAAGGCATGTTGGTGGGATTGAGGAGGTCTTCGAAGTATTCCGCCCACCGGCCCACAACGTCCTGAGTCGAGGTCAGCAGCACACCATCCCCACTATAAACAGTGTTGGTGCTGCACCGCTTCCCCCTCCTGAGACGCCGGATGGTGGCCCAGAATCGCCTCAAAGCCGTACGGAGGAAGTCTTTCTCCATGGCCTCTCCAAACTCCTCCCATGCCCGAGTTTTTGCCTCAGCGACCACCTGAGCCACATGCCGCTTCCCCCGCCAGTACCCATCAGCTGCTTCTGGAGTCCCACAGGCCATAAAGGTCCGATAGGACTCCTTCTTCAGCTTGACAGCATCCCTCACCAAAGGTGTCCACCAACGGGTTCGAGGGTTGCCGCCGCGACAGGCACCGACAACCTTGCGGCCGCAGCTCCGATAAGCCGCCTCGGCAATGGAGGCACGGAACATGGTCCATTCAGACTCAATGTCCCCCAGCTCCACCGGAACGTGTTCGAAGTTCTGCCGGAGATGGGAGTTGAAGCTCCGTCTCACATGGAACTCCGCCAGACGTTCCCAGCAGACCCTCACTACACGTTTGGGCCTGCCAGGTCTGACCGGCTTCCTCCCCCCCCACCACCGGAGCCAACTCACCACCAGGTAGTGGTCAGTGGACCGCTCCGCACCTCTCTTCACTCGAGTGTCCAAGACATACGGCCGCAGATCCGATAAAACGATCACAAAATCGATCATCGAACTGCGGCCTAGGGTGTCCTGGTGCCAAGTGCACATATGGAC
>NW_015122521.1:0-834 GCF_001443285.1 Poecilia latipinna
CGTCAATTAAAGAGGCGATATAGCAAAACCATGGTGGATCAACAAGTTACAGAGACTGTTTTCATTATTTACCCCAGAAGAGGTAAATAATGAAAACAGAGTAGCAGAGGCAACAGAAGAGGAGCAAGTTGGAGAGGCTGAGGAGGAAACGCCAGGAGAGGAGCTCAGCAAGGCTGCAGACTCTGAAGAGGAACATGAACCATTTGTGTTGAAATATGTGTACAGTTGGAAGTGGCTGTTTTCTCTCATTTAATAATTTAATGCATTAAACATTCATGAATCGTTTGATTCAAGCACTTCAAGTTACATGTAAACAGGTGAAGAAATGAATCACATTTTAAGTAAAAATTTGATATTTAAAATATTTCAGGTATACATGTAATGAAACATTATATTTTTAAATAAACATTTTATGTGATTAAAGAAAACAATTATATAATCAGACATCTGTCAGGACACTGGATTTTTGGGTTTGTTTTGCTTTTCATTTTATTAACTTGTGGTTTCATTCACTTAAGTGGTTCATGGTATTTAGTGTAGTTAGAATAATATTATTGCTTTTCCTTGTTTGTCTGAGTCCATGTCCAGCCTTTAATGACTATAGTTTAATTCTATTTTATCTTTCTAGTTCTTATTTCAGCCTCCCTGCAGGGTTTCTAGTAATGTTTATTTCTTAATTTGATCACCATAGGTTCAGTTATTCATCCATGTCCGAGTCTGTATCTTTCTTTAGTAATTCTAGTTGGGTTATTTCTTTGTTTAGATCTTCTAGTTTCTCTTGCTCTGTGTTCCTTAGTTCTTATTGTTAGATCAGCCTTGTTTCTATTTAGGTTC
>NW_015122522.1:0-834 GCF_001443285.1 Poecilia latipinna
CTCATAACAAAAGATAGACGCTGTGAAGTCACTTTGTCTAGTTTTCAGCTGTCTGCACCAGCAGTTCACTTTGTTCTGCAGCAGCTCTGTGCTGCTGATTTCAGCTCAACGCTCCAGAAATGTTTGTTTTTGTAATTTTGTAAAACATATTCGAATCAATTTAAACAATACTTACTGAAATGCAAAAGTAAATTATATGCAATAGGATTTTTTTCTTTAAATTTAACATATAGCATCAACATTAAATGCAAAAAAGATACAAAAATAAATTAAACTCATAGTTTGACTTTTTGATTTGATCTACAGAAAAAATCTGTTGGTTCCACAGTAATGAATATGAAAAGATCTGCCAGACATATGGAGTTGCATTTCTGAACTAAGGTCAGTTTTTGGATGTTATAACAAAAATGGACATTTAGGATAAAATATTGCGAGTTTCACCAGCAGCACAATTTAACTTTCTGACATCAAAAATGTTACTGACAAGATTTACTAAACAAAAAGACACTCGTAAGAAATTATTTCACTAAAACAGAATTTTACTGTTGCCAATTCACAACAAATAACATCTCAAAGTAATTTAAATTTCAAACTAAAAATGTAATTGATTATTTATAACACAATACAACAAAATTAAGTTGAATTTTTTGGGGTCAATTTAGAGAAGTCATTTATTTTAAGGAACCACAAACTGCATATTAAAATATGTGACAGCAGCCCCTCCTGCACAAGGCGAAGGAGGAGAGAAATACACAGAGAGCATATGGAGCACATTTACTGACAATATCATTGATGCATTTGGGGCAGAAACAGGTCAAATTATGATATAAGACA
>NW_015122523.1:0-833 GCF_001443285.1 Poecilia latipinna
ATGTAGCCGGGGCATATTGTCTCCCCCGAATGTGTGCTGCTGCGCCCTCTTCCTCTTGCCCATATATGGAAGATGCTGTGACAGAGCGCAGCTGGCTTGTTAGGGAGACAGGTGATCAGCATTTGCATTTAAAAGCAGGTAGATCGCTGAGATGATCAGATGCAGGCTGAGAACTTGTGCACAGGAAACGCACTTTAGAGAGTGACGTCAAGAGCAACATTTACTGGTTTCACTGTAGAGAAGGTTGGCCTGCTACTGTTTCAGTTTTTGATTTGTTTTGATTTCAATTTTTCTTTTGTTTCAGTTTACTTATTTTTAGATGTTTATTGTTGATTAAAAATAACTTCGTTTTTTGGGGGTTTGTTTAGGGAAAGGGACTTTCTATTGTAGCCCGCTGACTTGTTTTAAACTGGGACCTATGCTGTCCCTGGGTCCTAGACTGTTTTTTTTAGATTGAGGAGACCAGTGGAAGGGGAGTTTCTTTGTTTCTTTTCCTTTGTATTCACTAGGGATTTTTGTGTGAGTGTGCTTTTGTTGGGGAGCACTTGGGTGTATTTGGTTATACTTTTGTTTTCTTATTATTCCTCCCCCAAACAGTCAAATTTTTATCTAGTTTTTAATTTTTCAGCTTTAAGGATCCCAGGGCCAGCATAGACTTCCGCCTTTATGTGTGGTCATTCGGTATAATAAAATAAATTGACTATTATTGTACATGAAACATTTGTGAATTCAATAAACTGTTTGTAATCTGCAGCAGTGCCTCTGTCCATTTTTACAAACTTATCTGAGTGATCTGGTAAAAAGAGGACCTAAAGCTGTACCTAAGGTCACAT
>NW_015122524.1:0-833 GCF_001443285.1 Poecilia latipinna
GTATTTATTTCTGTATTGTTTTCTGTATTTATTTCTGTATTATTTCCTCGCTGTATTTCTGCTTCGTCGGTATGCTAATGAGGTGGGCAGCTGCCTTCTACGTCCAGCTCTCTATTGGTCAATAAACAGGAAAGAGAACGATCCGTGTGCAGAATGTGAATGCCTGCCTACGTGGGGCTTTCGGCCTCAGTTCAACAGTCCTCAGGAAACCTGACTGAAAAATTCACGAATACTCATTATCTTAAGGACACAATAAAAGGTAAGGTTAATAACAGCATTTAAGTGTTAGATAGCTGTTATTACTCATTGTCAATCCACCATTCTCTGACTGTGTATATAATAAACAGCCTCCGATCGGAGAGTAAACCAGCTAGCAGCAGCTTTAGCCACAGTTAGGAAACATAAACACCGCTTCCTTTCATTGCTGTGTTAAGTTTCACAAAAATCACTTACATCTTCCAACACTGTTGTTTAGAAAAGCATTTTAAATATTGATTTAAGCGCTATCTGCCAAATAATTTACATATTCTGATGTGATTCATAATTTCTCCATTTGTTTTGTTGTCCATCTTTCTCAACAGTAGCCGACCTAACAACCTACCATATCTGGGATGGTCTTGTTCCTCTGTCCATGGCAGGTTCAGTCAATCAGCTGTGGGACATCTGCTGCCTAGTCAAACTATCATGGGCCTCTTGATTTAAAAGGAGAAACCAGTACAGAGCCTCCCTGCTCCTGCAAGTCACACTTCTTGGATGAACACTCACTACTGCTAGCAGCTGTTAGAAATGAAATCTTTGTGTATCTATTCTGTAGTTAATATATATATATGTAT
>NW_015122525.1:0-833 GCF_001443285.1 Poecilia latipinna
ATATATCAATAATGGCAAAAAAACAAGACAAATCAAATGTGGGAGATAGATATTCAGTGCAATCATATTTAAATCATTATTATCGACATGGCCAAATTTATACAGATGCATCAAAAATAGCCGGAAAAATAGGAATAGCATTTGCAATCCCAGAATTCAATTTGAAAATAGGGAAGCAAATTATGGATGGGTTATCAATTTATACAGGAGAAATGTTAGCAATACTATTGGCATTACAATGGATAGAAGACGTAAAACCACTGCAAACAATAATTTGCTCAGATTCAAGCTCGGCTTTGTTAAGCATAAAGTATAATAATATGGATAGTAGGATGGACATCTTATTAGAAATATATCATACTCTATTTAGAATACAAAATATGGGGTTAATAGTTGTTTTTGTATGGGTTCCAGCACATATAGGGGTAATAGGTAACGAGTGGGCTGATAAATCGGCAAAGGCAGCAATACATAATCCTATTAGTTTTACAGTTAGGACAAGTAAATCTGAAGGGAAAAGTAAAGTGAAAGAGGAGCTGATGAAAATATGGCAGAGAAGGTGGGATGAAGGTTTAACAGGAAGATGGTTTTCTAAAATTCAGAAGTTTGTAGGAAGGAAAATAAAGGGAAGAAGAAACAGGAAGGAGGAAAGAATAATAAGGTTACGGTTCGGTCATACAGGGCTTAATTATTCACTTTTTAAAATACAAAAGCATAGAACTGGAAAGTGTGATTATTGTGAGAAGTCTGAAACAATAGAGCATGTTATTTTAGAATGTCATAAGTATGAAGAAGAGAGAAGATGCATGCTGAGAGAGTGTGAAGGTATTAAA
>NW_015122526.1:0-833 GCF_001443285.1 Poecilia latipinna
ATGTAACACGGGGGAAAGAACCCGGATTGTGACTGAGGACGTGGCCCTAAAGCCAACTGGTAGACTACTGAAATATCAAGTGGTCTAGAGTTTCCCAATTAATTATACCCAGGTAGGTCTGGCTGAGAATGAGGAAACAGAAGTAGTATACCAAAATATATTTTATTTATACATTCTTTTACAATATTAAAAATAGACTTTATTATTCTAATTTAAAACTCAATAAGGCTCAAAAACCCAGGACAAGACTAGAAGCAATTGGAACCAAACAAATGCAAACCAGATTAGTAGAAACACAAAACAACACAAAATAATGTTAGACAACAGAAAAACAAATCCCGCATTGCCCCAACCCAGTCCTAAGGCTGTGTCCAGTACGCTAATAAAAATAAGGAGCTATGCTGTTCTGGTTCTGCACTGTTTGTGGTTCTGTATGGTTTGTGGGAGCATAATAGGCAACAGCAGCAATCTGCAATACCAAAAGAAAACAATGACGCATCTGCTGACAATAATAGACAGGTAGAGTAGTGACATAAAAATCCATTTATCCTACCAGTATTAAATGTCCACGATCCGAACACTCACAGCAACCCGATGAGCACGGCGCCAGCGCTCATCTTACCTGAGAGCCAACTCAACTAACGGACCAAACAAACACACACAGATTGGCGTGCACACCCGGTGCCTATATACGCTTAATGAGCCCGACAAGGCTGTGAACGGAAGTGACGGTGGGGAACGGGGCCTAGATGTGTTCAAAGGCCCAAACCACAGTGGGAATTTACAACCACTAGATGTAAACTATGCCTTCCAATAAAACCACCCGGTTACAC
>NW_015122527.1:0-832 GCF_001443285.1 Poecilia latipinna
CCTGGGAACACTGTAGTACAGGACGTCATGTAAGCACAGCAAAAGAGAACTTGAGTTACTATGTGTATACACAAGATAGTTTCAAGTTAATAAAAACGACATCCACATGCTACACATGTCTAAATATTTCTGTTTCACAAGGAAATTATGAACAATTTACAGCAGAGGTGTCATTCTCGCGACTTGCTGGCCAATTGCGGCCTGCGTGACGATGTCTCGTGGCCCCCACTGTGATATCAAAGTATAATAGTGCGGCCCACAGGGTGAGCGGCCCTCTGAAGGAAGCCCCGCCCGCCGTTCCTTGTCATGGGTGACATTCGGTGCTAGGCTAAGCTACACTGACTTCATGCACCCTACGCAGCGTGTAGTGTTAATAAAACTCATGAGTTAACAAAAACGACACCCACATGCTACACATGTCTAAATATGTGTAGCATGTGGGTGTCGTTTTTATTAACTTGAAACTATCTTGTGTATACACATAGTAACTCAAGCTCTCTTTTGCTGTGCTTACATGACGTCCTGTACTAACTACAGTGTTCCTGTAAAGTGTCTTTGAGTTTTTACCAAAGCGCTTTACAAATAAAATGTATTATCATTTATCTTTAGGTCCACGGAGAGGGCAGAGACAATCCTTTTAGGCGGAAGACTTCAGGTCAGCTGTTGGACTCAGTGACCGTGATTTCAGTCCAGCAGATCCCTGGGGTTGGCAGGGTCAAAGCTTTGACGCTGATGCAGAATTTTTCCAGTCTCAAGGAGATCTCCAACGCATCTCCTGCTGAGCTAGAGCCCATAGTGGGCGAGGGGAGCGCCCAGCAGATCCACAGCTTCT
>NW_015122528.1:0-832 GCF_001443285.1 Poecilia latipinna
GTGGAGAAGAGCCGGTTAATCCTCCTGGATTCATTCTCTCTTAGGTGGCTGGCCAAGGTTTGGAGTCTTTGTTTGGCAGTTTCGAGTGCTTCAGGTATGGACATCTGGCTGTACTTCTTGGGTACTGATCTTTTCATTGCACCCCTTAGGAGCTCTGACTTCCCTCCTTGTTATCTTGATCTTAGCCTCTAACCGTCTTTTCCATGACGGTCTTGCTCTTATAGCCGAGCATTTCAAGGATCACTGATGCTGAGTTGTATATCAGCTCATTGGTTGTTCTCAATGCTGCATTCACATCTTGAATGAGACTTTCTGATGGTACTTCACTCAGCCGTTGTAATTGGTCGGGGTTGCCTGGTGTTCATTCGGGCCACGATTCTCACTCTCAGGTCAGTTGCTGTCTCATTCAGCTTTGATAGTTCGTTCATTACTGGGGCTGCATACCCAGTCTCGGGGTATGCGGCCTATGGGGTCCTCCCTTTTGCCGTAGCATTTGTGTTGTACCTCGTCAATCTCAAGTTGTGATAGCAGTTGCCGTTTGCGGATGTTGGAGCACTGAGCTACCAGTTGTTTGGCAGTCATTGTAGACTGTGGGTGTTGAAGTAACCATTCCACCCTCAGTCTTTGCATGTAACCCCTCTGGCTAGGGTTACTTGAGTAGTAGCATTCCAACAGATCCATGTTTTCACCTCTCGGCCATTTCCGTCTTGTTCCAGTAGCCCATTTTTCATCAAGGTGCTCTGGTTCCCCAGCACCTGACGCAGACCTTGTTTGGCCGGGCGACGTCTGAGCCGGCATGTCGTGCTTATCAATGTCTCTCATGGTATGAGGT
>NW_015122529.1:0-832 GCF_001443285.1 Poecilia latipinna
TTGATACGGACTGATAGGTCCCTCTATGACCGGTGTCAGAGTCTGGTCCGCATTGCCGGCAGTAAGTCGGGCTCGTTTCTGGTGAGAGTTGGACTCCACCAGGGCTGCCCTTTGTCACCGATTCTGTTCATTACTTTCATGGACAGAATTTCTAGGCGCAGCCGAGGTGTTGAGGGGATCCGTTTTGGTGGCCTTAGGATCGCATCTCTGCTTTTTGCGGATGATGTGGTCCTTTTGGCTTCATCGGAACGTGATCTGCGGCTCTCACTGGAGCGGTTCGCGGCCGAGTGTGAAGCGGCCTAGACGAGGATCAGTGCCTCCAAATCCAAAGCCATGGTCTTGAGCCGGAAAAGGGTAGAATGCCTTCTCCGGGTCAGGGGGGTCGTCCTGCCCCAAGTGGAGGAGTTTAAGTATCTGGGGATCTTGTTCACGAATGAGGGAAGAAGGGAGCGGGAGATCGACAGGCGGATTGGAGCAGCGTCTGCCGTGAAGCGGGCGCTGTACCGGTCCGTCGTGGTGAAGAGAGAGCTGAGTCAAAAAGCGAAGCTCTCGATTTACCGGTCGATCTACGTTCCCACTCTCATCCAGGGTCATGAGCTTTGGTTCATGACCGAAAGAACGAGATCACGGATACAAGCGGCCGAAATGGGTTTCCTCCGCAGGGTGGCTGGGCTCTCCCTTAGAGATGGGGTGAGAAGCTCGGTCATCCGGGAGGGACTCAGAGTAGAGCCGCTGCTCCTCCACGTCGAGAGGAGCCAGTTGAGGTGGCTCGGGCATCTGGTAAGGATGCCTCCTAGACGCCTCCCGAGTGAGGAGTTCCGGGCACATCCCA
>NW_015122530.1:0-832 GCF_001443285.1 Poecilia latipinna
AAGAAAAAGTGGTCATCTTTCCTGAAAGCCCGTCTGGACTGCCCGTTTGGAGACGAAGGCTCTCACTCTCTGGTGCAGGACGTCTTTCTTCTACAAGATGAAAATAATATAACAAACAGCATCTTCTATGCAACATTCACCATAAACCCGTAAGTCATGTCTCCTCACGTTTCAATGTGCAAAGAATTCTGATTTTGTTAACCGCTTCATCTGCATTTATGATTGTACTGTTCATAAAATAAATTGAGTCCTATTGTTCAACTGCCATGATGTTAAGGTAGAAACACTCCTGCCTTTTCTGTGGTAACTCCAAAATATTTGGAAAAATTTGCCTGTTCAAGGATTATTTCATAAAGGACATCTGAAACAAGAACATTCAGCTTGGAAAGCTGAAATACCTTAGAGCTGTGCTACTTGACAATATATAGACTGGTGTCACAGCAGCCAATCAAGGAGTGCTATTAACTTTCATTGATGCTGATTGGGTGAACTCCCACAGTGGAGAAGAGAAAGACCTTGGATACTAGCTGCTGTAGTAGTTCTGAGGTTGCAGAGATTCCCCCAGAAAACTTGCTAAGCCTGGCGGTTGGGGTGCCGACGTGTCCACCATGTTTATGTATGAAAACATGTTAAGTAGACTAGAAATGCTGTTAGTGGTGGTGATGTTCTTAGCAGCATGAGGAGCCCCTAAGTTAAATTCTGCTCAAGGCCTCATACAGCCTTGGACCAGCCCTGCATGCCAAAGCTAAAGCCACTGCACAGCTCATTTCTGCTGCTGGATGTAGAGGAACATAAGGGATTGTGTCGACACAAAAAATAAAAACAATAAAAA
>NW_015122531.1:0-832 GCF_001443285.1 Poecilia latipinna
TAACTAGAAAATTCCTGCAGAAATTTTAAGGGGCGTGCCAAAGTGTGCCCATCACTTTAGTCCCAGCGTTTTAGATTTGTCCTGATACATAGATCCATGCTGGTCTAACATACATATTTTAAAGTATTCTCAAGTATACCATAGGTATATACATAAACTGAGTCAACATTAAAATGTAATGGCTAAATCCCAGGTGAGTGAAATTCAATCCGAGTCCGACGAATATAAGCTTCGCACATTTTGTTCTCACTCATGGTTCAAATTTAAAAAACAAGAAAGTTGGTAATTCTTTATTTCTAAAAAAATTAAAATTTCATACTAAGGATTTTAATTTACACTCAGAGAAGTAATAATTTTATGTAAGCAAAACATGAATAGTCACAGGAAATATGTATTCTTCCCACAATACATTGTGAGATCTGATTCAGCGCTGTGGGACTACTCACTGCCTCTGTCTAGGACCCGTTGCTATGGTAATTAATGATCTGCACCTGGGCTGGCTCTCTCCCTGGTTTCTATACTTGTGAGACACCCAGCGTCGGTCTCCAGGACCCTGACAAAAAACCATAAGCCCTAGGAAAATTTTGAAAACATTTTACAGGAGCAGGCATGTGTATCTATGTCATGACCAACTTTGAGATCAATAGGCCTCTATTTATGCCTGTGAGGGGGAGTTAAACAGAGTTTTGGAGTCAGACCTCCACTGTCCTATGTGTGTGTTTCAGAGAGAAATCTTAGTGATTCTGTGAGACACTCAGCCTAAATTTTTGTCGTTTTTCTCAATTTATGTCGTCATTTTATCTCAGAATCCCACTAAAAGTAATAGCTCCCT
>NW_015122532.1:0-832 GCF_001443285.1 Poecilia latipinna
TACTCCCATCAGATACCGTTCCCCCACTTTAAAACAGGGGAAACGGTATCTGATGGGAGATTTTAACATAGGGGGAACGCTATCTGATGGGTGAAATATGGCCATCAGATAGCGTTCCCCCACTGTAAAATAGGGGGAACGCTATCTGATGGGTGATTTTAACATAGGGGGAACGCTATCTGATGGGTGAACTGTGACCATCAGATAGCGTTCCCCCACTTTAAAACAGGGGAAACGGTATCTGATGGGTGAAATATGGCCATCAGATAGCGTTCCCCCACTTTAAGACAGAGGAAACGGTATCTGATGGGTAATATTGAGCATTAAATTGCATTGCCCTGTTTTTAATTCATATAGCATTATGCTATCTATCTATCTATCTATCTATTATAATTATAATATATACAACACATTATAATTATAATATATACAACATATTATAATTATAATATATACAACATATATATATATTATAATTATAATATATAACATATATATATATATATATATATATATATATATATATATATATATATATATATATATATATATATATATATATATATATATATATATATAACATATATATTTATTATAATTATTAGTATTATTACTATTAGTTTCCCGCAAAAACGTGAAGAAAGTGTGACAACTTTGCCGAAACATGTTGTTTGAGCTTTCACGGTGTCCGTAGTTCCTCAGACAAGCGCGCCGAACAAGCGCGTGCTTTCTCAGTGCTCATCACGAGCACGCGCCTATTTTGCCGCGTGGGCGGGGCGGAGCGGCAAGAAGACGAAGGGGGAACCGTATCTGATGGGGAAACGCGGATTGA
>NW_015122533.1:0-832 GCF_001443285.1 Poecilia latipinna
AGTTTATTTGTTAACATCGTTGTTTTCAGGGGATGCAAAACGCACCAATTAAAATTCAAGCAACTACGTGTTTCTGTTACTCCCCCCTTCCTCCTCCCCTCCCCACCTTTCACTCGCGCGCGGCGCTCCAGGACATGCGCAGTGGTTTCCTCTCAGCGGCAGAAGATGTCTGTCTAACCGTCAGTAATAGAATAGCGCTGCATAAATCATAAGAAATCCGATGGCCACAGCTAACTCAGCAGCGCTTCGCTTTCACAGACAATGGGGACAACGTCTAACTATTTTCGTCACTTAGAAAAGTAGCTCAAAGAAAGGTAAGCTCCGTTGACGTGATGTTAGCAAAGCTAGCTGTACAGAGACACATAAGCATTGTGATGAAAAAAAGTCACTCACTGCCTGAATTATTGTGCGGAGGTGTTGACTGACTTGTCCCAGATATGGGACAACTCTGTGTCCAAAAGTCTGCAATATAATGATGTGATATTCAGGAACAGTCCGGTTCTTCTGAACGGCTCTTTACTTAGAAAATAGGACTGGAGGGTCACTGAGAGCCGTTCTTTGTTCTTGTAATGCTTTGGGTACACTGCAGTAGCTATCATTATTTAATCATATGCATTGATATTTTTTTAATTAACGAATAAATAAAACACGAGAATGATAAAGCATGCACATTGCTCTATGATCGTTTTTGTTCAAAGTGGCAGCTGTCATGTCTGCCATGGTGTCAGACTACCTGGCCTCATGTAGCGGGAGAGAGGGTGAAAACAGTCACAGTGAGCACCTTGTGCTTGGTTACTTCTTTGTTGCTCCTTGGTCAGTGTTCATAGTTGAG
>NW_015122534.1:0-831 GCF_001443285.1 Poecilia latipinna
GTCAGGACCTGCCTCAGAGTCAGGACAGACCTCTGAGACGGGACATGCCTCAGAGTCAGAACAGACCTCTGCAACGGGACCTGCCTCAGAGTCAGGACCTGCCTCAGAGTCAGGACCTGTCACCAAGTCAGGACCTGTCACAGAGTCAGGACCTGTCTCTGAGTTAGGACCTGTCTCCAAGTCAGGACCTGCCTCAGAGTCAGAACAGACCTCTGAGACGGGACCTGCCTCAGAGTTAGGACCTGACTCCGAGTCAGGACCTGTCTCAGAGTCAAGACCTGTCTCCGAGTCAGGACCTGCATCCGAGTTACGACCTGTCTCCGAGTCAGGACCTGCATCCGAGTTACGACCTGTCTCAGAGTCAGAACAGACCTCTGAGACGGGACCTGCCTCAGAGTTAGGACCTGCCTCCGAGTCAGAATCTGTCTCAGAGTCAGGACCTGTCTCAGAGTCAGGACCTGTCTGAGAGTCAGGACCTGCCTCGAGTCTGGACAGATGTCTGAGTCAGGACCTGTCTCAGAGTCAGCACCTGTCTCAGAGTCAGGACATGTCTCTGAGTCAGGACCTGTCTCAGAGTCAGGACCCACCTCCGAGTCAGGACCCGCCTCCGAGTCAGGACATGTCTCTGAGTCAGGACCTGTCTCAGAGTCAGGACCCGTCTCAGAGTCAGGACCTGCCTCCGAGTCAGGACCCACCTCCGAGTCAGGACCTGTCTCAGAGTCAGGACCCGTCCCAGAGTCAGGACATGTCTCCGAGTCAGGACCTGCCTCCGAGTCAGGACCCACCTCCGAGTCAGGACCCGGCTCCGAGTCAGGACCCGCCTCCGAGTCA
>NW_015122535.1:0-831 GCF_001443285.1 Poecilia latipinna
GTAAAAGGGTTATTTTACCTTGCGCCTGTATTTTACCATTTCATGCGCCTTTGCCTTGGCGCTTTACAGCCGCTGTAGTTTCTGAACGTTCAATAAACGATAAACTTGGACTAATTACCTCGTTCTTTATGAGCATACGTCATCCACAACAAACATCAATCACGGTAAATATGTTTCATTAAGTATTTAACAAACAAATGGCTTCTACCGCAATAATTATGTGAAATTAAATTAATTGTCTAATGTAAAAAAAATTGTTTGGTGCTCTCTGGCATCTTGCTTTGAGCTAAGAGTCTGAGAGGCTTTTCCTTTATCAAATATTTTTTTGCCTCTTATTTAGTGGAAATATTGATGTTGATGAGACTTTCTCCAAAATGACCTTTTTTTAACCTTTAGAGCTCCACTGTTGAAAATGAGGCTCTAACATTCACAAATGACATTGAAATAAAATCCAGTCCAACATCTGGTTTGAGGTGATTCCTCTGGAACCTGTTGGAGGAAAAACATCCCAACTTCAGAAGATGAGCTTTAACCTAACAGAGCTCTGTGGTTCCTCCTATCAGTATGAGAGTCAGGGTGAAGAGGTGCCATGTTAGGAAGACGAAGTGAAAGCTGCAGGATCTTCAGAACAAACAGGTCATGATTAAGCTACTGATTATCCCTCTGTCTGGACACAGGATCAATAGAACCAGTTTAAAAGCTAAAATTAATGGTTATATGCCAGACATGGAAAACTGGGATGCACTCCATGCCATGATGTTCAGAATGTAGGTCTCATGGCATCTCAACATTTCAACATTACAACCAGTGGGCTGAGGGCTTTATTTTGTA
>NW_015122536.1:0-831 GCF_001443285.1 Poecilia latipinna
CCAGGGGTGTCAGACTCATGTTGGTTCAGGGGCCGCATACAGCTTAATCTGATCTGCAGGGGGCCACACAAGTAAACTCATTGCAAGATTAAATAGAACCAATAAAAGTGGACTTGTTGTTGATTTTTATATTAAACGAATTTCACTTTTACAAAATATATTATGAATAATCTCAGTTTTTAAGAAAGGTATCTGCAATTTCAACAATACTTTTACTCAGTTAAGCATTTATTTAAGTGCATTATGCATAAGAACTGATCTCAGTGATTGTACAATGTTGCAAAACATTTATTCACAGTTTTTGGAACTTAAAAACACTGTCCTGCATCACAAAATACAACAGACAAAAATTAAGAAAAGATTTAAAATCAATTTTCAACATCTGGGAAGCAATTTGAACAAATTATCTGGCTTCACATATTTGAAATCTTAAGTGTCAGCTGTTTTAAACAGACATTTGATTAAGTACATTTGTTGATGCATAAAATGCATACATATAGAAAAACTTGCATACATAACATGTATGTATGTTAGCATGCACGAGAAATATGAGGTTGCCAGGGCCAAAATAAAAAGCTGGTAAAGCATAGAATCGAACTTGTTTACAGAACCTGAAGCTCAGTGCTGCCATCTGCTGTTAGTTCCGCTGCAGTGTTGCATCATGTAAAACACAGCGCCCCTCGTGGACAGTATAGGAACTGCAGATTTTCAATTAAACGAAGTATATGTTTTTTCATGAATAATGATAATGCATTTAGCCCCCGGGCCGGACTAAATCGTTCGGCGGGCCGGTTCCGGCCCGCGGGCCGTACGTTTGACACCCCTGCTTTA
>NW_015122537.1:0-831 GCF_001443285.1 Poecilia latipinna
ATAATTCAGTCTCTTAATATGTAAACCGTGTGGAGAAATATCCATAAACTTGCAGCTCTAATTGTAGAAAAAATGTGGTTCAACAAAGTACTAGCAAAGCAGGGCTAAATAGAAAAGGCACAACACACTTTTCAGATTTTTATTTTACCAGTGTAATATTTTTTTTTCTTTCATTTGGCTATGATGTACCAGCTTGCCTTTGACTAAAATCCCAATAAAATCCATCCAAGTTCTACAGCTCAGAAGGATCATTCATGGATAAAATTAAAGGACAAAAACTCTCTTTAACACGAGAGAATTATCTTATAAAAAAAAAGTAATAACGATATGCTTATTCTCTCTGGTGCTTCTTAAAAACATTTTCATTGTGGCTCTAAGTGGCTTTGTATCATATTTTCTTATTTCTCTACAACTCTTGATGCTGAAGCAACATATCTTTTCAAAAGTTGCATCACTTATTTACTGTTCCTCTTATTTGGCTTGTAACAGCAGGTTGCAGTTGTTGGTGCACAGGTGACTGTGTAAGTCAGGGTGCATGGGCGTGGAGTTTCTCTGGCTTCCCGGTGTTCAGGTTTCAATGATAATTGCAGGTTAAAACTTCGTGACGTTTTCTTTGGAAGTTTAATGGGAGAGAAATAACAGTCTGAGCTCCTTCAAAAAGCAAAGTTCGCATAGCATTGGTCTGGGTAAATCAAAACCAGAACATTCTGAACCAGCAGAGAAACACGATGAAGGAATGGGACAACATGAAAACTTCTGAGTGTCAAAGTGTTCTTTATTAAACTGAATGCAATGTTCTGTTCTTTAGCCTCTATACACTATGATCTTCTA
>NW_015122538.1:0-831 GCF_001443285.1 Poecilia latipinna
GTGTTCCCACTAAATCCTGAATACCCAATTTGGGTTGTCTTGGCCTTTTTATCGCAGCCTGTGGGGTTTTCCCTGACTGGGAACGAGAATACAACCTGCTGAATGTGACAGGTAGCCAATCAGAAAGCGCGGTGACGTCAGAACGGAGGGGAATCCCAAACAGCTGACATATCGCGCAACTGAGAGTCCGGTGGATATTGGAGATGATATGTGGAAATGTTTATTATTATATGTAAAGGTCATAATTATATATGTTTATGTTTATTCAGTTAAAAATGTTAACTATGAAAAAACATAACTCACCTCCAAATCATAGTGCAGCAAATAGAGCGGCTGCTCCCGTCATCTTTTATCCACCGCCTTTTCTTTTTGTTACATCTTTTATCTCTTAAAATGACTCCACAAACTATCACTATTGTTTCTACATCGTCATCCGTGTTTGGTTATTCTAAATTCCCATTTGTTATGTTGGGGGTTTTACTGGATTATCCTCTGGAATCGGGATGTTTGTGACTGGAATCGGTTTGTGAGGTTTGGAGAATCGGCCGACAATTCTTAAATCTTGCCGTCTAAACCAGACTTAAGACTCACAAGCTCTACTCATCTCCTCTCGCCCAAACGCTCTCTGACTCTGGTCGCTATGGTAACGTTTACATATCCCTTCAAAATAAGATACAGATGCGCCACAAAAACGAACATTTTACTTTCGTGAAAATTGTAACTCACGATAATGACTAACGTGAGCCCTGAGCTTGTTTCTCTGCAACGAGACGGTCCCATCTGGGAGTGATGGAGACAATAACACCCGAAGTGTGTTATGGTCCACAGCCT
>NW_015122539.1:0-831 GCF_001443285.1 Poecilia latipinna
TTTTTTTTGTAGTCTTGGGTTTGGGTTTTGTTTTGTTGCCTGCTGTTTCCTCACCATCCACCAGAGGTCCTCGATGGGCTGAGCCCCTGGAACATGCGGTGGCAGACCCTGTTGACGCACCTGTGGCTAATTTGAAGAGGGCTGAAGTGGAGTATTTATGCTGCGGCTGGCAAACACTCCGGTGCCTGAGTGTTTAACCTAGAATGGTAAACTATCTCTGAGCTAGGCCCTCTGAGTTATTCTCCTGAGTGATCTCCCGTTGTGTTTTCCTCTCGTCAGGTTTTCTGCCGTCTCCCAGTGTGTAGTCTGTGGATTCAAGTCTCCTGGAACCTTCAGCGAGTTTTTCCTTGTCGTCTCAAGTCCGATCTGTCGGAAGCCAAGTCTCCAAGCGGTCTCCGCTCCGATCAGCCTCCCGAGGAACCGTTACCCCCTCTGACGCCTCAGGTATTACCTGTTGGAAGCCAGTACCCTCGCCCTTGGATGAATCGAGCTCTCCGTTTGCCAGCCGTCCGCTACAGCCTCTCTTACCTGTCCGTCCTCCAACGTGCACCGCTCGCTGGATTAGCGAGCTCTGGACCTCAGTCCTCCGTCGCAACCTCAGGCAACAATCAAACCCATTCCACCCCTTATCCAAGTAAGATTCACCGACTATTTCTGCATGATCTTTTTGCTACCGACTGTTACTCACATCTGTCCTCTCATTTAACAGTTGATGACCTTGCAGTTCCAACCCCGTATCCAGATCTCCCCACCACTTCTCTTTATTTAATAAACTTTAATATTGTGATTCGCTCTACTGGTTGTGTTCTTACATGTGGGTACGTTCACTAG
>NW_015122540.1:0-831 GCF_001443285.1 Poecilia latipinna
CTCTGTTTATTTAAGGAGGAACCATTGACATCACTGTTCATGAAGTCCTGGGTGGAGGAGCCCTGAAGGAGCGACACAAAGTCTCTGGAAATAATCTGGGAGGACAAACTGTGGACAGAAAATTTAAGCAGTTTCTCAGAGAGATATTCACTGAAGGAGTCTGGGATGAATTTGAACAAAACTCTCTCAGTGCAGCTCAGAGAATGATGTATGAGTTTAGCTATCTAAAACAGGTAGATAAAGATGTTCAGATCAGCTGTCCAAGAGCACTGGAAAAGTTAGCTAAAGACAAATCAGGCACAGAAAACTTTGTTAAGTCAGAACTTGGTGCTTCCTGGGATGGTGATTTCATCAAAATCTCAAGAGACAAAATGAGATCTTTCTATGATGAAAGCCTGAAGGGCATCACTGAGAATCTCATGGAAATCTTTACCAGTGGTCTCAACATCAAGTACATTCTGTTAGTGGGTGGGTACGCTCAGAGTAAAGTTCTGCAGCAGCACATTACTGACCAGTTTGGACATCAGTGTAAAGTTCTGTGTCCTTTCAGAGCTCAGGAGGCGATTCTGAGAGGAGCTGTAGAGTTTGGTAGAAACCCAAACATTGTGGCTTCTCGTAAAAGTTCCTATACTTATGGATTCGCTGTTTGTGAAAAGTTTGATGAGATCAAACATAAGAAAGAAAAGAAATTTACAGCCAAAGGTGTTGAATGGAGTCGAGATATTTTCAGGAAACTGGTGGAAGAAGGTGAAGATCTTGGTTCAGAGGAGACCAGAAAGTTCTTATGTTCTCCAGCAAAAGATGACCAGAAACAGATGAAACTGAGATTCT
>NW_015122541.1:0-830 GCF_001443285.1 Poecilia latipinna
GACACTTTGAGGACGTGACAGCAGCTGTGTCAGAGCTCAGAGACAAACTACAGGACGTCCTGAGAGACTCATGGACAAACATCTCACTGAAGGTCACTGAGGTGGATGTTCTACTGCCAGAACCAGAACCAGAACCAAAGAGCAGAGCTGGATTCTTAAGATATTCATGTGAAATCACTCTGGATCCAAACACAGTAAACACACGGCTGGTACTATCAGAGGGGAACAGGAAGGTGACAAGGGTGGATCAGGATCAGTTTTATTCTAGTCATCCAGACAGATTCACTTATTATTCTCAGGTTCTGAGTAGAGAGAGTCTGACTGGACGTTGTTACTGGGAGGTGGAGTGGAGAGGGGATGTTTATGTATCAGTCGCATACAAGAGTATCAGCAGAGCAGGACGTGGGAATGAATGTATTTTTGGAAGAAATGATAAATCTTGGTCATTAGATTGTAGCAATAGTAAATTTGGTCACAACAACATCTGGACCTCCATCTCAGGTCCAGTTCCCTCCAGAGTCGGAGTGTACCTGGATCACACAGCAGGTATTCTGTCCTTCTACAGCGTCTCTGAAACCATGACTCTCCTCCACAGAGTCCAGACCAGATTCACTGAACCGATACTGGCTGGAGTTGGGATTTATGGTTCTGGATCCTCAGCAGAGTTCAGTAAACCCAGATAGATTTCCTCTTGTCTCTCAGGTTGTTGATCAGGGTTCATGGTTCTGGTGTCTCTGCTGTTCTGATCTTCTTTATTTTTCCGGTTTAGTTCTTTGTGTTACAGGAGCCATAAAGGAAATCACTGCTGATGATTTCTTTCATTCTGATGA
>NW_015122542.1:0-830 GCF_001443285.1 Poecilia latipinna
CAACCACAGCTGTTTCAACTACATCGACAGCTGCAGCGACCACAACCACAGAGACTCCATCAACAACAACAGCTGCTACAACTACAACCACAGCTGCTTCAACTACAAGTACAGCTTCTCCAACAACAACCACAGCTGCTTCAACTACAACCACTGCTGCTCAGACATCAACCACAGCTACTCAGACATCAACCACAGCTGCTCCAAGAACAACCACAGATGCAGCGACCACAACCACAAAGGCTCCATCAACAACAACAGCTGCTACAACTACAACCATAGCAGCTCCAACTACAACGACAGCTGCTTCAACAACAAGCACAGCGGCTCCAACAACAACGACAGCTGCTCAAACTCCAACCACAGCTCCTCAGACATCAACCACTGCTGCTCAGACATCAACCACAGCTGCTCCAACAACAACCACAGGTTCTCCGACAACCACAGCTGCAGCGACCACAACCACAGAGGCTCCATCAACAACAACAGCTGCTCCAACAACAACCACAGCTGCTCAGACATCAACCACAGCTGCTCCGACAACAACAACTGAACCAACTACAACCACAGCTGCAGCGACCACAACCACAGAGGCTCCATCAACAACAACAGCTGCTCCAACTACAGCAACAGCTGCTTCAACAACAAGCACAGCGACTCCAACAACAACAACAACAGTTGCTTCAACTACAACCACAGCTGCTCCGACATCAACCACAGCTGCTCAGAAATCAACCACAGCGGCTCCGACAACAACCACAGGTTCTCCGACAACCTCCGCTGCAGCGACCACAACAACAGCGGCTCCATCAACAACAACAGCTGCTCCA
>NW_015122543.1:0-830 GCF_001443285.1 Poecilia latipinna
GCTGCTACAATAATAAACAGTAGTGGTGGATTGAGTGCATAATTAGCTCAACATAGACATTTTCAAACCATTCTTAACTAAAAACCATCATAATCATGTCTGTCATTTGCTCAAATGAACAACTTTAAACTCATAAATTAAGAATGGAAGTGAATATGATCATGTGAACCTGACAGTGGGTTGGTTTTCTCTTCCTCTTCTCTGTGAAGCTGATGGTTTTTATTCTCCCTCCCTCATCTGCTCTGCTTTTTGCTCTGTGTGCTGTGCTATCTTTCTTAGAGTCTATGTTTGTACATCTTCCAAATTACAAACTCAATCCATATTGAGTTTGGATCTGGTCTCAATGAGAAGATTGGGCAAAGGTCAGCCCTCCTGCCCCAATGGGACATTTGCATCTGGATAAATGATGGATTCCTGGGAGAAGGAAAACCCTGAGTCTGTCCATGTTGTTGGTTTGCCAATGTTTAAAATGCACATAATTTAATTTTTGATAACAGGATTTCTGTTTTTTGGACCTGGCAGGTACCTCACATATCTTGAAATTTGGGAAATGTTGGCAGCTATTCTGGCCATTGAGAGGCTGATCGGTTCATACAATGAAATGCTTTGCTGTGAACACTCAGACTCAGATGCTGTGTGGGCAGAACCAGACAGGAAGTGATTCTTCTTGAGAACCACAGCTCAGTTCCAGTTCCTGAAACTTGCTGGCAGGAAGGAACAGACCTTGGAGAAGTTGCCATCTCAGCTTGGTGAGATTGATCATCAGTTTGTCTGTCTGGAGTCGCCTTTGAAAAGTAACAGTAAAACTTTAAAGCAGATGGGGAACTTAA
>NW_015122544.1:0-830 GCF_001443285.1 Poecilia latipinna
TGTCAAACTCATGTTTAGTAATGAGAGTCAATAAAATCCTACTTAACTAATCTTTTTTAGTCATTAAAATTATTTGTAGCCAATCCTGGTGTATGTTGACTATCAGTAGATGTTTTGTCATTGACTGACTTGACAATAGACATTTGTTTTAGTGTATTCGGAGTGTAGTGCTTGTTGGGGCAGACAGTATTCTTTGAGTTTTGATTTGTCTCCTGAAAAACTAAAATTCTTCAAAAATTCTCTTTTGACTCTCTGATCCCCTATATTTTGACTCATCAGGCCAGAATTTTACTCTTCCAACAACTTAAGTCTGTTTCTACTGTTGAAGACTGATATATCTTTGCAGAACAAAGAAATATTGGAAATTTCAAGAAGGTGTGAATTTTGGAGGTGAAGGGGTTAATTCTTTTTATTTAAGAATCTTGTGAGCAATCATCTCAAAGTCTTCCCAGATGTCAGATGTTTTCTTCTTGCTGGCTCCATGTCAATCAAGTTTATTTGTGTAGCACATTTCAGCAACAATGCAGTTTCAAAGTGCTTTACATAATAAAAAAACCACACAAATATAAAGTCACAAAATATACCATATCAACAGTTGAGAAAACCGGTAACAAACATTACATTTTGATGAGTGCCATCATCAAAATCGTTAATACACATGAACTATAAAATGTTTATTTTATTTCTGCCACTGCTGAAGACAAATACTCCTTTGATGCACGATCAAATTCAATAACCCATGCCATGAATCAGCACGGCTCATCACGCTTTTATTTTGAAAACCTACACGCAAATGAAGCAGTCATGTGACCCATGCAATGCGAGGCATC
>NW_015122545.1:0-830 GCF_001443285.1 Poecilia latipinna
TAAGTTTACTGAAAGTTTCAAAATAAAACTCTGAAAATTGCACTGACAAAAGTGCATCGCCGTAGGCGATGCAAAAATGAAAATCTTTTTTTTATTTTTTTTTTTCTCAGGATAGTGAACTGCCTTGCGCAGCAAGGCAGTTCATTAACATTAGCATTTCATCGTTGTCTCAAAGATAGAAATCCTTCCCCAGCTTTCTTTCTCACACACACAGCAGTTGGCTGAGGGCCAATCGCTATAGCAACAGAATCCAGAGAAAGGCAGCCATAACTGTAGTTCTCTTTATGGCCAAGACTCAGTTAAAACAGAGGCCTGAGCAGCATGTCAGAACTACAACATGGCGGAACACTCAATTATTACAGAGGAGGGCTGAGCTGGCAGTTAGAACTACTTGCTGTTTTGGGCTTTATACACATTGGATTAGTGTGGTTATGAAAATTAAGTTTACTGAAAGTTTCAAAATAAAACTCTGAAAACTGCACTCACAAAAGTGCACCGCCGTAGGCGGTGCAATAATATAAATCTTTTTTGATGTTTTTTTTTCTCAGGATAGTGAACTGCCTTGCGCAGCAAGGCAGTTCATTAACATTAGCATTTCATCGTTGTCTCAAAGACAGAAATCCTTCCCCAGCTTTCTGTCTCTCTCACACACAGCAGTCAGCTGAGGATTCATCGCTATAGCAACAGAATACACAGAAAGGAAGAGTTGCTGGTTTGGACTACAACCCAGCAGCCATAACTGCCATAGCTGTAGTTCTATCTATGGCAAAGACTCAGTTAATACAGAGGCCTGAGCAGCATGTCAGAACTACAACATGGCGGAACACTCA
>NW_015122546.1:0-830 GCF_001443285.1 Poecilia latipinna
CTGGAGACACTTGAAGACCCCTGGAGACTCTTGAAGTCCCCTGGAGACACTTGAATACCCCTGGAGACCCATGGAGACACCTGGAGACACAGGAAGACACCTGGAGACCCAGGAAGACACCTGGAGACACAGGAAGACAATTGAAGACACAGGAAGACAATTGAAGACACAGGAAGACAATTGAAGACACAGGAAGACACCTGGAGACACAGGAAGACACCTGGAGACACATGGAGACACAGGAAGACACCTGAAGACACAGGAAGACACATGGAGACACATGGAGACACAGGAAGACACCTGGAGACACAAGAAGACACGTGGAGACACAGGAAGACACCTGGGGACACAGGAAGACACCTGGAGACAAAGGACTATACGTGGAGACACAGGTAGACACCTGAAGACACAGGAAGACACATGGAGACACATGGAGACACCGGAAGACACATGGAGACACAGGAAGACACAGGAAGACACCTGGAGACACTTGAAGACACCTGGAGACATCAGAAGACACCTGGAGACATCTGGAGACACAGGAAGACACCTGAAGACACAGGAAGACACCTGAAGACACAGGACGAAACGTGGAGACACAGGAAGACACCTGGGGACACAGAAAGACACCTGAAGACACAGGAAGACACCTGAAGACACAAGACGAAACGTGGAGACACAGGAAGACACCTGGGGACACAGGAAGACACCTGGAGACACAGGAAGACAACTGAAGACACAGGACTATACGTGGAGACACAGGAAGACACCTGAAGACACAGGAAGACACCTGGAGACACAGGAAGACACCTGAAGACACAGGAAGACAC
>NW_015122547.1:0-829 GCF_001443285.1 Poecilia latipinna
GACACTTCGACGCCAGATTGTTGCCAGTTATGGTATTTCAGGCCTCACAGCGTTAGCTTGTGGTTACCTTATTGAAGAGTATTTTAGTGATCCTTTGTGTGCCTCCTTCCAGGCCTTGCATCCTGAGGATCCCCTGGTCGGAAGCCGTTCCAGCAGTCACCTCCACTGGAGCTCGGACCCTCCTGCCCGCCCTCCACCGCAGCTTCCTCACTGCTCGGTTCCCAAACCGTGCGAGCCTGACTCCGGAGGAACCGGGCTTCTCTCTTCCTCGCGGCGGAACTCCCTCAGTCACCAACCTCCAGAGACACCGGCCTGATTTCCTACCCCTTTGAGCCTGTCAAACCAAATCCATCCTGATACTTATTAAAGTCGCTCACACTCCATCCAGTCGTCTGCTGATTCCGCATGTGGGTTCGACGAGTAAATAACATGACAGAACAATCTGGCCAACCGATGAACCCAGCGGATTCGATCAGACAGGAGCTAGCAGAACAACATACCCAAATTCAGAGTCATGGTCAAGCCTTACGGGAATTAGGTGATCGGCAGGCAGAAACTAACCGCAGACTCGAAGAAATTGCTACTTTTCTGCAGAACTCTCGCCAACAGGATCCTGCTCCAGTCTCCGCTCCAGCTGTAGCACCCGCATCCATTCAACCGGCACCACCAGCACCATCCAGGTCAGATTATCCAATCCACTCCTCGTTTTCAGATTACCGGCCCACCAACCCCGAGAGGTTCACAGGAGATGTGAGTAAGTGCAGGGGTTTCCTGTTACAGTGCTCGATCATCTTTAACCATAGCCCGCAGAGTTTTCCCCATGATGGGG
>NW_015122548.1:0-829 GCF_001443285.1 Poecilia latipinna
TATGTAACCGGGTGGTTTTATTGGAAGGCATAGTTTACATCTAGTGGTTGTAAATTCCCACTGTGGTTTGGGCCTTTGAACACATCTAGGCCCCGTTCCCCACCGTCACTTCCGTTCACAGCCTTGTCGGGCTCATTAAGCGTATATAGGCACCGGGTGTGCACGCCAATCTGTGTGTGTTTGTTTGGTCCGTTAGTTGAGTTGGCTCTCAGGTAAGATGAGCGCTGGCGCCGTGCTCATCGGGTTGCTGTGAGTGTTCGGATCGTGGACACTTAATACTGGTAGGATAAATGGATTTTTCATGTCATTACTCTACCTGTCTATTATTGTCAGCAGATGTGTCATTGTTTTCTTTTGGTATTGCAGACTGCTGCTGTTGCCTATTATGCTCCCACAAACCATTCAGAACCACAAACCGTGCAGAACCAGAACAGCATAGCTCCTTATTTTTATTAGCGTGTTGGGCACAGCCTTAGGACGGGGTTGGGGCAATGCGGGATTTGTTTTTCTTTTTTTCCTAACATTATTTTGTGTTTCTACTAATCTGGTTTGCATTTGTTTGGTTCCAATTGCTTCTAGTCTTGTCCTGGGTTTTTGAGCCTTATTGAGTTTTAAATTAGAATAATAAAGTCTATTTTTAATATTGTAAAAGAATGTATAAATAAAATATATTTTGGTATACTACTTCTGTTTCCTCATTCTCAGCCAGACCTACCTGGGTATAATTAATTGGGAAACTCTAGACCACTTGATATTTCAGTGGTCTACCAGTTGGCTTTAGGGCCACGTCCTCAGTCACAATCCGGGTTCTTTCCCCCGTGTTACACTT
>NW_015122549.1:0-829 GCF_001443285.1 Poecilia latipinna
TACTATTAACATTGTTGTCTTCTTAATATAATGGGCTTTTAAGTTTTCGTTCATTTCCAAGCGATCCTGAATTAAGAAGATGGCTTGTAAATATCTGTCGCTACCAGCTAACGCCGCACAGCAAAGTTTGCAGCCTTCACTTCACACCGGATCAGCCTAAAACTACCGGGGATACGGATGGTAAATTTTGGAGCCTCCCTGAGTTATTTCCATGGAATCACTTCTATATTCACCCTGAAAAAGCGAGTATATGGGAACGAGACAGCAGACCAGAGCCAGACAGCCGAGCAACTGATCCGCCTGTACATACTGCTGTAAACACCGTCCTATCTGAGCTCTTCACAAGAAACAAGGTAATAAAACGAAATAACACGGAGACATGAAGCAACACGGTCATATTTTTCTAAAAGCAGCAACTTTGAACCTGAACAGTCAGCTGAACCAGATCTCTGACACCAGAGCTGCGCTACTGTCAAGCTATGAGGCTTGTTGAGCTCCGTCAGTAAAAAGTCCGAACCGTAACCTCCCCGTTACTTGGTCTGTTTGATACTAATGACAAACACATAATATACTTGAAAATAAGATAAATACATTGTCCGTTAGAATGTTTAGATACTTAAATAGCACATTTTACAAGAACAATGTCCGAGAATATTGCCTACTAGCATAAGCTAACGTTAATGTTAGCCACAAAGTTTAAGTAAAACTCACCTTCGTGTCAGTGAATGTATAACGAGGCGAACATCTTAAAACCTTTCTCCAGCTGACTTGTTGGGGCTTCGGATCGATGTACAAACCTTGGCCAAGCACTGCAAGCACCTAATGTAAA
>NW_015122550.1:0-829 GCF_001443285.1 Poecilia latipinna
TCTTAGGGCTTTCTATACGTTTCATTTAGAAATGTTTAAATATTTTACGACTACATTGTTCAGCGGTCATTTAATGTATAATTTCACCATCATTTTATTAACTTGGTTTACCAATTTGGATAATCTGACTTTTTATTAATGAAGAAAAAACATGCCACCCAAAAATGTAACAGGCACAGACCTGCAGTCCAGGGGCGGTTCTAGACAGGGGCCAACAGGGGAACCGAAGAAATTATACTGAATAAATGCCTTTTGTTAATATTTAGAGGTAGATTTATTTAACATTCACAATTTTACATTGAATTAAAAATTATAGTGCTGCACCTTTAGCTGCTGTTCCATCTGCCAGGGATCTGCAACCTCTGGAGACAAGTGGCTCTTTAGCTCACTGATTATATCAAATGATGAAATATTGCTCTGGTTTTTGTTGTTTAATTCTTTTTCAAGTGTTGCCATGGAAAATCACCGTCTACCCTGACCCCTGTGGGAAATCTGGTCTAGAACCAGCCTACAAACCTCACTCCTTATTTATATAAATGTTTTGGTAATACTCTGTAAAATACCAGAATGTTCAGATAACTTTCATACTTTTGGCTGCCCGAGGACACATTTTGAATACTAAATCAGGTGTTATGATCAGTTACTCAGTACTTCAGTAGTTTACCAAATACTTCAAAAGAAAATACACAGGAAGAACATTGGAATATTAAATAAATTGAATAAAAATCCCGAAGCTTTACTATCCGTTAAGTGTTTATTGAAAAATGAATATTGACTATTAAAATTCATGCCAAGTTAAGGAGGAAGAGATGGGCTCTGCTGCTCTCTA
>NW_015122551.1:0-829 GCF_001443285.1 Poecilia latipinna
GCTGCAGCCAGACCTGCTTTAAATACACTTTGAAACCATGACAACACATGTATATCTATATAGTTATCATTGAAAACAAACTTGCTGCGTTTGGTGAACTGACAACTCCTCTGACGGTCGGACTTCTTAATGCGCATGCGCAGGCCTGGTACTCACTACATGTATGCTATCCTGACAGCATATGGCTATCTGATAGAACACCGGCTGTATCTGTCAGACACGTCATTACTATAAGATTTAATTTAATCAGCAACACAGAATCATGACGTAGATCATCATACACTTTGTTATTAACAGTTGTATGGCATCCTGACTTAGCGGTTAAGTGAGTTTTACACGGGTGTGTGTTGTAGTTGACTGCAGCTGCAGCCAGACCTGCTTTAAATACACTTTGAAACCACGACAACGCATGTATATCTATCTAGTTATATTATGTCATATTATAAACAATTTAATGACTTATTTTCGTCATAACTTGTTGCGTATACTGACAAATCCGCTGACGGTCGGACTTAATGCGCATGCGCTGGTATGGTAATCTGATAGAACATCGGCAATATCTGTCAGACACGTCATTACCATAAGATTTCATTTAATCAGCAACATAGAATCATGACGTAGATCATTATTAACAGTTATTAACAGTTGTATGGGATCCAGCTGCAGCCAGACCTGCTTTAAACACACTTTGAAACAACAACAACGCATGTATATCCATCTAGTTATCACATTATGTCATATTATGACAATTTAATTACTTATTTTCGTCATAACTTGTTGCGTATACTGACAACTACACTGACGGTTGGACTTAATGTGCATGCACTGG
>NW_015122552.1:0-829 GCF_001443285.1 Poecilia latipinna
TTAATTATGATAAACAGATAGAAATAAAACAAATGTAAAATTTAGAAACAGATTCTTGAGGAATTTTTCTGCCATATTCCACGAACATATATTTTCAAGAAAGACATTAGCAATAGTATTTCATGTCTTTCTTCTCAAAACTTGTAATGCTTGTATTCAGAACCTCTTCTTGGCTCCCACTTAAGTTCCTTTTTCCCTGCACATCCAGACCAGGACCGACTTGAAAGCAGGGCTGAATAGAGCTGCGGTTCCGATCGGACCAGTTAGACCAGGCTGATTTGGAGTTAGCTGGATATTTTTCTAGAAAATTCTGGTGCTGAGCCTTAAGTTTAAGTTATGACACTTCCGTTTCTGGTCCCTCCGAGGGCATAGGAACATGTCTATCATTGGGGGACGCATATCGGAAACCTGACAGATCAGTAAATATCTTGAGCAGAAAAATCAAACTATTGTGCCATCAACACGTTGATAACACATTACTCTAATCTGATCCCTTGTTTTTGTATCAAGTATACTAACACAATACTATTTAAAATCCAATAATCAGATTAGTTATATATCCATGTAGCATAATGACTGTCACTCCAGGATGAACACTCACTTTATCATTTGCCTTACAGCTAACAAGCTAAATACTCTGGTAGCACAGACAGGCTACCAGAGTATTTAGCTTCCTAGTTATGAGGCAAATATTCTGATATATTTATTGGTCAAAATGCATTGATAAAAGTTGACTGAGAATTGAACAAGTTCTTCTTCTTTCTAAAACCAAAGTAGAAAACAGCTCATAAAATAGGACTCGGCAGTTTTAAACTCAATACAGCAGTTT
>NW_015122553.1:0-828 GCF_001443285.1 Poecilia latipinna
TTATTTTACCTCAGAATTAGTCATTTAATGAGGGTGGTATCCTCTCTCATTCTGCTATGTCTCTATGTGGCCATCCTGGGCTACTATTGTGTAGCCCATGATGGAAAAACTCACAAAATCTGATAAATAGGCCAATACAGCATCCTAAAGTCTATGTAAGTGTACATTTCTACTATTAATGATTAACTTTTTTATAACTAACAAACTAGACATGAGTGACACGCTAAACAAACCCCCAATAAACCCCCAACATATCCACCAGTTAAGGTTATAGCCCAAGTCTGTAACTTCAAATTACAGCTCATAATCACCTCCCATAGACAGACAGTGTAGGCATATCATACATTTTCTGACTCTTTAGAGTCTGTTGAGTATTTTAGTCATTAACTCTTGTGTCCCTGATGTCCCTGGATACCACTGGGATGAAAGAAATGTATCTAGTTTGGTCAAAAGGTGTGGAAAAATGTGTATTATTTTTGGTTTAACGACCTCTAATGACCTCTGTGTTGGTCAGAGAAACTCAAAACCTGATTCAAATGAAAGCCAAGAGTGTCTCCTATAAGATGATACCAAATATTGCATTATAGACCTTTGACAAATGCCCATACCATGACCCTAAACCAGAGATACAGCAGTCCCAAAAAACAGAATTTTTCCTAAGGGGTTGTTTACTTCATGAGATGATAACTATGACTCAGCTACCATTTTGGAAGGGCTATCATACCAAAATATTAACTACAGACATGTATCTTTTCAAAAAATATTGATAGACTTTGCCACCCTGAAATGGACAAAAATGTCCAATTTTGGCCTCTGGCCCATGGACTA
>NW_015122554.1:0-828 GCF_001443285.1 Poecilia latipinna
AAATTATGACACTTAATACAAAGCTGACATTATTCAAAATGTCTTTGTTATGACAACTTGACATTAACCAGGAAATCATTACTGTTTAAACTTTACCTTTAATAACATAAAGTTACCTAATTTTTAAAGTGCTATCAGTAATACTTTTATAACAAATTTTTATCAGTAATGATTTCTTGGTTAATGTCAAGTTGTCATAACAAAGACATTTTGAATAATCATGACAGTGTCATGACAGTCTTATTCACCCCCCTTCAAATAAAGTGGTACCAAAAATTTTAACTAAACAGACAAACTCCTGCAGTTTTTGTTAAAGTTTCATAAGTTTCATATTGAAAGAAACTGATTTTAAAATATTTATTTTTGCCTGATTTTTTTCGTTACTTGTATGAATTATTATAATTTTGGTTCTTAATATACCAAAATTTCCGCTTAACTTTATACTTTGTTCTGCATGATGATGTAATTTTTAAATATTAAATAATATTTAATCAGTTAGTACTTGAGTAGACTTATTACCAAATACTTTTTTAGTTGAATAATTTCTTAGATGCCTACTTTTTACTTTTACTTGAGTAAAAACATGTTGAAGTATTGCTACTATTATTTGTTTGCTTACTCTGCATTGCTCTGGGTGAAGCAGAAACACTTCTTAGATCAGATTTCATTTGATCTGGTCTAAAGTTTCAATTTGAAACATTTTATCTTGTTATTTCCTCATAGGACAGAACGACACCGGGATTTTGTGCAACACATCACATGTGTCTTAGGGAAGGACAAACAAAACCAACTTCAAACTTCTGAAACAGCTTTGCCAAACCCTGATTC
>NW_015122555.1:0-828 GCF_001443285.1 Poecilia latipinna
AGCAAGGGCGTAGGTTCGGTCTAAGTTTTGGTGGGGACCTTGGTGGGGACCTTGGTGGGGACCTTGACAACCCCCCCCCGCGCACAGTGAAATGCCCAAGAGCACCGAACATTTTTGAGAAGGGGGGGGAAACCACATTGGCTTAATAACCCCTCCCCCCAACCATAACCATATCATACATCTTGTGTATACAACCAGATACAGTCATACTCAGCAGATCAGTTCAAGAACACTTTACTTTTTCCTTTACAAAATTCAGCAAACGTTACAAGTAAGATCAAAAGAAATATCCTCTGGATACAGCAAACACAATTGCAGATAAGAAGAAATCAATAATAAAATAAAATAATATATTGCACTAACAAAAAAAATAAACATGAATAAAATTCTCTGTATTATTGCAATGTTTGTTGCATGCATGTTGCATAGATATCTAACTTATGGGTCCACTCACTGTACTTACAGCCGACGTAGCGAAATAACTTCTAATGTCTCCTTTTCTTTTTTGGTGGCGACATGGTCTCGGAGACTCAGAAGGAGACGCGTGTGCCCAGCTAGCCGCCGCCTTTTGCAGCTAATCAAAGAACGTCCGACGATTCAACTGACTCCCCCTCCCCCCACCCCCCCGACAGCACCGTTCCGACACGGTCTCGGAGGCTCATAATAAATGTCAAACTAAGAAGCTTCCGTTCCGCGCACCGCCTGTTGCTGCTAATCAAAGATCGTAGATCCACGTTCTTTGAGCCAATATGGCAAAAATTGGTCGGGACTTTTTCATATCCCGTGAATATTGGTCGGGACATGTCCCTACCGTCCCTACCCAAACCT
>NW_015122556.1:0-828 GCF_001443285.1 Poecilia latipinna
ATATGTAACCGGGTGGTTTTATTGGAAGGCATAGTTTACATCTAGTGGTTGTAAATTCCCACTGTGGTTTGGGCCTTTGAACACATCTAGGCCCCGTTCCCCACCGTCACTTCCGTTCACAGCCTTGTCGGGCTCATTAAGCGTATATAGGCACCGGGTGTGCACGCCAATCTGTGTGTGTTTGTTTGGTCCGTTAGTTGAGTTGGCTCTCAGGTCAGATGAGCGCTGGCGCCGTGCTCATCGGGTTGCTGTGAGTGTTCGGATCGTGGACATTTAATACTGGTAGGATAAATGGATTTTTATGTCACTACTCTACCTGTCTATTATTGTCAGCAGATGTGTCATTGTTTTCTTTTGGTATTGCAGACTGCTGCTGTTGCCTATTATGCTCCCACAAACCATACAGAACCACAAATATCGCAGAACCACAAGCGATGCATAGCTCCTTATTTTTATTAGCTTGCTGGGCACAGCCTTAGGACTGGGTTGGGGCAAGGTGGGGTTTGTTTTCTTTTGTCTAACATTATTTTGTTATTTTGTGTTTCTACTAATTTGGTTTGCATTTGTTTTTGGTTCCAATTGCTTCTAGTCTCGTCCTGGGTTTTTGAGCCTTATTGCGTTTTAAATTAGAATAATGTCTATTTTTTGTAAAGGAATGTATAAATAAAATATATTTTGTATACTACTTCTGTTTCCTCATTCTCAGCCAGACCTACCTGGGTATAATTAATTGGGAAACTCTAGACCACTTGATATTTCAGTAGTCTACCAGTTGGCTTTAGGGCCACGTCCTCAGTCACAATCCGGGTTCTTTCCCCCGTGTTACAC
>NW_015122557.1:0-828 GCF_001443285.1 Poecilia latipinna
CAAGGGCACAATGCAACATTTTAGTGGACTGTAATATGTAAAAAAGAGCTGCCTGTTTGCTACACTTGCAGTGGAGATGAAGATGGTCCATTCAGGAAAGCAGAGCTGCATCAAACTTTAATGTGGAACTGCAGAAAAAAGAAACATTTGAATTGTTAATGCATGTCACCATGAGAAAAGCCTACTGAGTTTTGCTTAATTTTTTTTTTAAATTTAAATCACACATTTTTGACTCATGAAGTTAACTTTCTTTTTTGCAAAACAAACTTATTTGCGCTTGTCAGAAATCTTTTCTTGCTATTCTAAGTTTTTGTTTGTGACTCAAAGTTTTGCTTTATGATTCTCACATGACGTCGTGGGCAGGGCCTAAAATCGCAACAACAGATTTCTGATGTGTGCAAATAAAAGTTTGTTTGGCAAATAACTTTTTAAGTTCACAAGACAAAAATTAGTTATTTAATTAAAAAAAGTTTTTTAAACAAAACAATTTATTTTTAAAAAAGAAATCATTACAATTCCAAAAGTTTTGATTACAGTTTTATTTTACTTAACTGAGGTTAGTTTTTTTTTTTTTCATTGAATAATTGGGAAACAAATTTAACTACATACTCTGCGAACCAGACCCTAAACTTAAAGTCTGGGTTGAGTTTTTTCCCCTTCATTAATGATACATTATATCTCTCATGGAAATTCAGGGTGTGTTATTTTTAATTCTAAATGAATATCCTTGTTGGACTATTATTTAAGTGCTATTCTCTTTCAAGACATGTTTACCTAAAGCTAGAATAAATGCAATGTACATTATGCAGCAAAGGAAATTAGAAGATC
>NW_015122558.1:0-828 GCF_001443285.1 Poecilia latipinna
AGGAAAAACTGTCCTTATCTATCGATTCAGTATTTTTATCATACAGACATTAGGCTGTTGTTGTTGTTGTTGTTGTGCTATTAGCTAGCTGCTAGCTACGACTTTGCTAGCAAAGCTATATAACTGAAAAGCTTCTTCCCTGTGTACGAGGCACATCGCCCGTCCAAAACGTATCATCTCCATAATGGATATATGTCCGATCTTCTAATTTCCTTTGCTGCATAATGTACATTGCATTTATTCTGGTGTTGGGTAAATGTATCTTGAAGGAGAATAGCACTTAAATAAAAGTCCAACAAGGATATTCATTTAGAATTAAATAACACCCTGAATTACCATGATAGATATAATGTATGTAATAAAAGTGTGTCATTAATGAAGGGAAAAAAACTCAAACCAGATTTTAACTAAGTTTAGGGTCTGGTTCGCAGAGTATGAAGTTAAATTTTTTTCCCAATTATTCAATGAAAAAAAAAACTAACCTCAGTTAAGTAAAATAAAATTGTAATCAAAACTTTTGGAATTGTAATGATTTCTTTTTTAAAAATAAATTGTTTTGTTTAAAAAACTTTTTTTAATTAAATAACTAATTTTTGTCTTGTGAACTTAAAAAGTTATTTGCCAAACATAAACTTTTATTTGCACACATCAGAAATCTTTTGTTGTGATTTTGGGTCCTGCCCATGACCTCATGTGAGAATCACAAGCAAAACTTTGAGTCAAACAAAAACTTAGAATATCAAGAAAAGATTTCTGACATGCACAAATAAGTTTGTTTTGCAAAAAAAAATTCACTTCATGACACAAATGTGTGATTTAAATGTTTAA
>NW_015122559.1:0-827 GCF_001443285.1 Poecilia latipinna
CATGGGCGTAGGTTTGGGTAGGGACGGTAGGGACATGTCCCGACCAATATTCACGGGATATGAAAAAGTCCCGACCAATTTTTGCCATATTGGCTCAAAGAACGTGGATCTACGATCTTTGATTAGCAGCAACAGGCGGTGCGCGGAACGGAAGCTTCTTAGTTTGACATTTATTATGAGCCTCCGAGACCGTGTCGGAACGGTGCTGTCGGGGGGGTGGGGGGAGGGGGAGTCAGTTGAATCGTCGGACGTTCTTTGATTAGCTGCAAAAGGCGGCGGCTAGCTGGGCACACGCGTCTCCTTCTGAGTCTCCGAGACCATGTCGCCACCAAAAAAGAAAAGGACAGACATTAGAAGTTATTTCGCTACGTCGGCTGTAAGTACAGTGAGTGGACCCATAAGTTAGATATCTATCACGCAACGCATTTGTTGTAAAGTCCGGTGTTTAGTAAGGTCAGCACTGAATGTGAGGTAGAATAGGTCTGTTAATTATGTAATATTTTTTCTTTTTTATTTTATTATTGATTTCTTCTTATCTGCAATTGTGTTTGCTGTATCCAGAGGATATTTCTTTTGATCTTACTTGTAACGTTTGCTGAATTTTGTAAAGGAAAAAGTAAAGTGTTCTTGAACTGATCTGCTGAGTATGACTGTATCTGGTTGTATACACAAGATGTATGATATGGTTATGGTTGGGGGGAGGGGTTATTAAGCCAATGTGGTTTCCCCCCCCTTCTCAAAAATGTTCGGTGCTCTTGGGCATTTCACTGTGCTGCCGGGGGGGTCAAGGTCCCCACCAAAACTTAGACCGAACCTACGCCCTTGGC
>NW_015122560.1:0-827 GCF_001443285.1 Poecilia latipinna
TAGATCAGGGGTGTCAAACTCATTTTGGTTTAGGGGCCGCATACAGCTTAATCTGATCTGCAGGGGGCCACACAAGTAAACTCATTGCAAGATTAAATAGAACCAATAAAAGTGGACTTGTTGTTGATTTTTATATTAAACGAATTTCACTTTTACAAAATATATTATGAATAATGTCAGTTTTTAAGAAGGGTATCTGCAATTTCAACAATACTTTTACTCAGTTAAGCATTTATTTAAGTGCATTATGCATAATAACTGGTCTCGGTGATTGTACAATGCTGCAAAACATTTATTCACAGTTTTTGGAACTTAAAAACACTATCCTGCATCACAAAATACAACAGACAGAAACTAAGAAAAGATTTAAAATCAATTTTCAACATCTGGGAAGCAATTTGAACAAATTATCTGGCTTCCCACATTTGAAAACTTAAGTGTCAGCTGTTTTAAACAGACATTTGATTAAGTACATTTGTTGATGCATAAAATGCATACATATAGAAAAACTTGCATACATAACATGTATGTATGTTAGCATGCACGAGAAATATGAGGTTGCCAGGGCCAAAATAAAAAGCTGGTAAAGCATAGAATCGAACTTGTTTACAGAACCTGAAGCTCAGTGCTGCCATCTGCTGTTAGTTCCGCTGCAGTGTTGCATCATGTTGTGTGCTCTGAATAAAACACAGCGCCCCTCGTGGACAGTATAGGAACTGCAGATTTTCAATTAAACGAAGTATATGTTTTTTCATGAATAATGATAATGCATTTAGCCCCCGGGCCGGACTAAATCGTTCGGCGGGCCGTACGTTTGACACCCCTGG
>NW_015122561.1:0-827 GCF_001443285.1 Poecilia latipinna
TGGAGGATTGATTTTTAAAATTTTTTTTAAACCAGACCTGTGAAGACGCTGTTACAGTAATCAATGCGACTAAAGCAGGGGTCGGCAACACGCGACTCTAAACTGATGAGTGTGTGGTGGGCCATGGATAGCAAAGGGGAAAAGAGGAAAATAACTGGGGAGATTTTCTACAGTTCATGGACCGAATCATTTGCATTCATTGCCAATGTGGGAGGATTACCTGAAAGTTTGCTCTATAGTGAGAAGTTGTCAAATAACAAAAGAGTACCGTACTTTCCGGACTATAGAGGGCACCTTACTATAAGCTGCACCTACAAATTTTTGGGAAAAACAAACTGGAAATGTACATATATAAGCCGCACCGGGCTATAAGTCGCATGATTCAAAGCGTGGGAAAAAAAAATAGTGGCTTATAGTCTGAAAAATACGGTAATGTGGAAAGACATTTCCAAGGAAGGCATTACATTAGCTGCCGCATCAAGATTAAAGTTGCATCTTACATGCCCGATGTTCAGAAGCTGTCCAGTGATGTCCGTAAACAGAAGTCAAACACGTAGAACACAATCCTACCATAGGTACATATATTTAGTAACAAAGTGGTTGTTTGTATAAATTGATTAGTGATTTTTGTCAGTATATATGCAGAATGACACTTAGCAATATTATTGTATTTTGTTGCTCAGGTCCGAGGATGGTTGCGTGTCAAAAGAGAAGGATGCTGCTATGTTTTACCATTGCACTGACTTGCTTGGCATTTGCTCAGAAATCAAACTTAAACTGTACAATTTAATTTTATATACTTTACCTTTTGAAAGGTTACTGTTTTA
>NW_015122562.1:0-827 GCF_001443285.1 Poecilia latipinna
GTGGCATGGGGTGGCAGTTGCCACCCCAAACGAGAGCCTCGCCACCTCTGTTGCCACCCCAGCTAGCGACAATGAATTCAATAAATAGTTATGGCAAATCGGACATTAAGCGCATAAAACTCTTTTTCCCCCGACAACATTGAATGCAACACAATGTAACCTGACACCCACTGCTGAGTGGCGGGAAGTGCGAGAGCAGGACAGAGCGCGAGGCAGCAGCATTGATGGATAAATATTACTGGACTGGACATTATGTGATTTATCGTAAGTCACACATGCGCAATTGCTGTCCATTGAGTCAGAAATATCGGTGGTCAGGAAACTACTACAATCACGCAAAGAATCAGAACAACATAATCAATTCAACCATAGATAATGGTAATAAGGGCTTCAGATTTTACAGGTGATGAAAACGTTTTAATTTAAAGAAAAGATTGAACAAGTGAGTAGTGGGTCAGTTATACTAGCCTAACTGTTGCTGGCCTGCTATTGACATTGATAACCTTACCATGTACTGCGCAGTTCGGTGTGTTTTGGTTCCGTTAGCACAAAACAACCCGCCCACCAAGTCATCAGTAGAGCAGCTCTTTAAATCAGCTAATCAACCACCGCGGTGTTAAGGCGAAAACTTCTAATCTTTCTAATCTTTATTTTAAGTTGTATTTAATAGATATATCTAATAACAAATGATGGCGCTACTAATATTTTCGTGACAGATTTCTCCTTGTCCTGTATTGGGATAAAATGGTTTTCTGGACACAATGAATCACATAGCGACCAATAGGCGCTGTCCAGTCCAGTAATACATATCAATTAGCAGGAGTATG
>NW_015122563.1:0-827 GCF_001443285.1 Poecilia latipinna
ATAATAGTCGAGTCGATGTCGACTAGTCGCGGTGACGTCATAGTGACGTAAGCGCAAAAACCCTACTTGGAGGCTTTATCAGCTATTTTCACGGCAAATATGGATCCTCCCCGACCCCACACACACACACACACACACACACACACTCCCCTTCTCCTGCTTTTACTAAGTCTATTATGCAGAATTAAAAGAGCAATAAACAGATCATTCTACGTGAGCAGGGAGAAAAGTTTGTTGTACAAAGTCTGGTCTGACTTTTTTTTTGTTTTTTTTCCAAACGATCTCTGGATAGTTACTTGTATAGGAGTCAAATTATCACACTGACCACAATGGTGCTTTTGGAACATCACAAACTAAACTTATTATGAATGGATCCCGTTTGATTACAGTTGAATTCAGCGAAGCCTCCTGCTGCTGCTCCCCGATGCGCAGCAGGACGCTCTGCTGACTCAGAGTCGGTTCGGCTCTCTGAACCGATATGTAGACGGCGGCAGAGATCGCCTCTATCAGATCCTCAGGATGGAGCTTGGACTTAGTTTCCAGATGTAGTTAAACCATATCTTTATAAGAGCGTAAAGCTGCCAGGTTAAAAACTTCAATACGCAGGATGACGCTGATCAGTTGGATGGATAAAAAAGCCTGACATCATGACGCGTTGTAACACATTTCTCCGGTAGTCTTTTTTTTTTTAAGGATTTTTTCGGCACTAGTTTATTTGACAACAATCTGACTGTAAGGGGGCAGAGAGAGCGGAGAGAGGCATGGGCCCAGCGAATGGAGGACGGGAGTCGGACTCCTGATTACCGGGCTCTGGATGCGGGGCGCCG
>NW_015122564.1:0-827 GCF_001443285.1 Poecilia latipinna
GTACCGGGCCCTTTGATACGGGCTGTCAGGTCCCTGTACGACCGGTGTCAGAGTCTGGTCCGCATTGCCGGCAGTAAGTCGGGCTCGTTTCCGGTGAGAGTTGGACTCCGCCAAGGCTGCCCTTTGTCACCGATTCTGTTCATTACCTTCATGGACAGAATTTCTAGGCGCAGCCGAGGTGTTGAGGGGATCCGTTTTGGTGGCCTTAGGATCGCATCTCTGCTTTTTGCGGATGATGTGGTCCTTTTGGCTTCATCGGAACATGATCTGCGGCTCTCACTGGAGCGGTTCGCGGCCGAGTGTGAAGCGGCTGGGATGAGGATCAGTGCCTCCAAATCCGAGGCCATGGTCTTGAGCCGGAAAAGGGTAGAGTGCCTTCTCCGGGTCAGGGGTGTCGTCCTGCCTTAAGTGGAGGAGTTTAAGTATCTGGGGATCTTGTTCACGAATGAGGGAACAAGGGAGCGGGAGACCGACAGGCGGATTGGGGCAGCGTCTGCTGTGAAGCGGGCGCTGTACCGGTCCTTCGTGGTGAAGAGAGAGCTGAGTCAAAAAGCAAAACTCTCGATTTACCGGTGGATCTACGTTCCCACCCTCATCTATGGTCATGAGCTTTGGGTCATGACCGAAAGAACGAGATCCCGGATACAAGCAACCGAAATGGGTTTCCTCCGCAGGGTGGCTGGGCTCTCCCTTAGAGATAGGGTGAGAAGCTTGGTCATCCGGGAGGGACTCAGAGTAGAGCCACTGCTCCTCCACGTCGAGAGGAGCCAGTTGAGGTGGCTCGGGCATCTGGTCAGGATGCCTCCTGGACGCCTCCCTGGTGAGGT
>NW_015122565.1:0-827 GCF_001443285.1 Poecilia latipinna
GTTTTAAGTTTGAGTCCCTTTTGGAGCTTTTCTGTGTGATTCTAAATTTCCTCCAAGTGATCGACAGTATGGATTATTGCAGCTGTATACACTTTGAGTTCCTTGAGATTTTCCTTTTTAATAAAAAAGAAAAGAATAGTTACTGGATATTTTATTATCTAATCCTCTTTACTATTAACAAAATTGTGGAGAAAAAAGAAAAAACATTTTGTGTCAAAGCATCTTGTACATAGCGCACATCAGTGAGTCTGTGGGGGTGGGCATGCAAAAGGCTAAATCATATTGGTCAATTTACTTTTGTTAGTTTGGCGCTTTTTCTGTGAGCTAAAAATGAATGAGCTCCTCCCGTTGTCCTAAGATCTGCCTGGGCCTTTTACCCTGCGCGGTTCTGACGGTCGCCGGTTTATTAGCCTTTTTGTGGTTTCGCGAACTGAAAAGCTGACAGGTCAACCGTCAAAAAAAAAAAGTTAGAGAGGTTGGAGAGTAGCACAAAACTATCACTGTCTTCACCTAACCAGCACAAACCTAAACCACAAAAGCAGTGGACTTTTTATTTTTTTATTTTTTACAAACGATGCTAAATAATAGACATGAAAGCGAAGCCTACTCGTATGATCCACGGAAAGACGGGGATGTTGATTCCCAGGTTCAGGTGGTGTCAGACATCCAGAGGAGGAGAAAGTGATGCAACATTGTTTGCTTAATTTTTACTCTTTTGGGGACTAGATTAAATTGTTTAACCCGCAGTCTGAGACGCTCAGTAGGGGTGGCAGATGTGACCCACCAGAACTGCACACGGTGTAAAGCTCAGCCGGGATCCAAATGAC
>NW_015122566.1:0-826 GCF_001443285.1 Poecilia latipinna
CAACCTGAACCTCTTCCTCCTGCTCTGCTTTCTCATCCTCATCACTCAGTACAAAAGTTGACCTTTGACCTTCTAATCAGCCAACCATCACTATTGATTACAACCAGTAGATGTGATCATTTAAACCACTGACCTTTGACCCAGAGCTGAACTTCTTTCTCCATCAGGACGGCTCTGCCTCTGGAGACTCTGCAGGTGAAGGTGTTACTGTGTGTAGGATTCATCAGAGTCAGACTGAGGTTTTTAGTCTCCAGCAGGTTTTCATCCATCTTGGTTCTGGTTCTGTAGTACTGGTTCTGTTCTCCAGGCTGATCAGAACCGTTCTGATACACATGGACCTTCCTGTTGTCTCCGTCCCTCCACTCCACTCTAACGTCTCCATCCAGACTCTCTGTGGTTCTGCAGGGCAGCAGGACAGACTCCACCCCTGATTCCACCTCCACCTGATGGACTGAGAGACAACAGAGGACAAGATGAGTTGGACAGACAGCAGCAGCTCTGATGGTCTCCTGACTGTCTCCTCCCTGTCTCTCTGTCTCCTGGAGGACAGAGACATGTGTCCATGTCCCCTGATCTGGTGAAGAAGTGGAACCAGCTGCTGCCTGGCAGCAACCCACCAAGCTCTGCTCCATCCTCACCGACTCTTTAGGTTCTGTTTGTCCTCGAGCTGACAGAGAGACAGGAAGCTGCTGACCCACAATGCACTGGGAGCTGCTGACCCACAATGCACTGGGAGCTGCTGACCCACAATGCACCGGGAGCTGCTGACCCACAATGCACCGGGAGCTGCTGACCCACAATGCACTGGGAGCTGCTGACCCACAAT
>NW_015122567.1:0-826 GCF_001443285.1 Poecilia latipinna
CAGATGATATAAAACCTTGAATTGTATGAGACACTGTCTAGTGCAGATAGAGGAGGTGTGAATACTTCCAGGCAGCGTTGCCAGAACCCCTCAGTAATCTCTCATCCAGATTCTGTTCCCAAGATATTCTTGTCTTCACCCATTGCAAAGGATTATTGTTCTGAATCATGAAATATATTTTTGAAATTTTTTTTTTTTTTTTTTGCATTGGGGCTCAGGGCAAGTATCACATCTACGACATTATTTACCAGTGGAGACAGGAGAGGAAAATGTTTGCTGACAAAACTTAAAAGTTGTATAAATTTAAAAAAGTGAAATGTACAAAAAATGTCTTTTTGATGCTTGAACAATAAAATAGTCACATTTGTACAGAAATACTATATATTAAGAATGTAAAATGTTCTTTGCTACAATGTGATATTTATATTGTAATAACTAGTGCATGGTAGTGTTAAACAGAACATCACAAAGTCAGAATAAACCACACATTGTCTTGTTTTGATTGCTCAGAGTTTTATTCTTGCTAAGCCAAGGAATAGAAGAAAGTTTTGCTCAGATGATCTTTTATTATAACTCATTCAGTCTGATCTTATTACAGAGAGACAATCCAGCTGCTGTTTGCTTGTCGCTTCATTCCTTAGGTTGCATTAAAGAGAGAAATGATATGAAGAAAAGATGCAGAAATATCTTTTGGGTTTTCTATGAAGGTTCAGAAAGGCAGGTAAACAGAAACTCCTAGCATTCATCCTCCACTGGTTCTGTTTTACACATCAGGCCTCTTTGGGAACCTCAACGTCTTCTGAGTCTCTTGGCGCAGACAGAAGGC
>NW_015122568.1:0-826 GCF_001443285.1 Poecilia latipinna
AAGTATATTCCAAAGCTCATGCACTGTAATATTGTTATTTTCAAAATTGCAAATGTTGCTGATAAAACTCTCCTCAGCATGAATCCAGTAGTAATTCAAAAAGACACGCTGCAACATGCATTAAAAGCACCAATTAACACGTTGATTAATGACATGTATGTCTGTGTTCCCTGAGTCTATGTAGATTGTATTTTCAGCTCCTTTCTCTAAGCTAGGCTGACTGTTGAGTTTCAGCAACAGCAGCTTTAGATCAGTGTCTCTTCAAGGTTAGAAGCTGAAAGGCACTGCTGTTCCTTCTTGCAAAAGTCGATGTCACTTTACTAGTCGAGTCTTATTACACGCTTCTCATACAGTTATATAGACTTACAAGTAACAAGTCTCCTGATTATTGGTCCACATATGCACAATTTGCATATCAGGTACTCAGACTTTCCTGATGCGTTCACTGACAGTCTGCACCATAAAANGTTTAAGCTCTGGAGTATACATTACACCTCATAATTTTAATTCAACACATGGCAGCAAGAAATTGCTTTGACAAAAATCTAAAATCCCACATAAATTTTGAGAGATCTGCTGAAACTTATGTAGTTTTAAGTATAAATCTGCAATGCGGTTGCATTTTTAGTAATTACACTACATTAAAAAAAAAAAACATAAACAGAAAATTGCATATTCTAAACACATTCCATTGTCACACAGGAACAGGTAAAAGTTTGACTGGTAGTCTTTTATTGTGTGTTTTTATACATTGCAAAAAGAATATATAACATAAAATTTTCAAAAGTATTTAATTTATGTTTTTGTTTATTTACAATGTATTTTT
>NW_015122569.1:0-826 GCF_001443285.1 Poecilia latipinna
GTAATTTATTACTCATTTTAATGGATCATAATATTTAACAAGTAAAAACATTTAAGTAAATACATTTAAAATTGTTTTATATAGCTGAAAAACCAAGACTTCTTGTTGTCCGAGTTGGGTACTGTCTTTTTTATTAACCTGAAAAATGATGCAAAAACCTATGTTTTATTATTTTTCTTTGGTGAATTTGTTTTTTCTATCTTTTTTTAAACTGCCTAAATGGTCAATTTAATAACATCACATTAAATTAATTCAAAATACCCTTATTTTCGAAAAAATATGTGTCCGAGAATTTTTTTGTCAACTCTGTTACCATATGGTTTTGTCCCTGTAAATCTGTGAAATTGCCTTCTACGGCTATATAAACTACATAAAATTAAGTAATTTACTTTTACTGATAAGACCTCAAACACACAGAGGTCTATGTGCCATTCTCTGGGAAATATTTTAGTCTAAAAATCACAATCACCAGGGGTTATTGTTTTCAACGTCAATCTTGTTACCAAAGTATCATGAGAAAAATACCACAGATTTTTGATCAGAGACAAGTTTATTTAATGGTTTTTAAACCATTATCTCAGTGGTGTCATGTTTTTTCAGAATTTCTACTCACAAGTGGAGTTTTTAATAAAAATGTTTGAAATTGTCAATTCTGTTACCATCAACTCTGTTACCAAATAGGGTAACAGAGTTTTCAGTTCTAAATTATTATGGTCCTGTCAATTCTGTTACTAACACCAACTCTGTTAGGTAACAGAGTTGACATGTTTATGACATACTTTCACACAAAAAAAAGGGAAAACTGTTGTCCAGAGCACCATATACA
>NW_015122570.1:0-825 GCF_001443285.1 Poecilia latipinna
AAACAAACCATCCCATCAACCTCTGGTCTTCTGCAACTATCCATTTCCAAATGTCCCTGGTCACACATCAACTTCGTCACTGGACTTCCAATTTCTAAAGGTATGACCACTATCCTAACCATTATTGACTGCTTCTCTAAATCATGTCATCTCATTCCACTCAGAAAACTCCCCCACAGCCTTCCAAACTGCTCAACTCCTGGTTAAACATGTCTTCCGGTTACATGGCATTCCCCAAGAAATCCTCTCTGATTGTGGTACACAATTCACATCCCAGGTATGAAAACATTTCTGTTTGTCGTTGGATGCTAAATTCAGGTTACCAACCCCAGTCTAATGGACAAACTGAACGTACGAACCAAGAATTTGAATCCACCCTCAGATGCTTCACTTTCACCAACCCATCTGATTGGAGTCAGTATTTCCCCTGGGCTGAGTATGCACATAATTCTCACATTTCTGCAGCTACTGGTTTCTCCCTTTTCAAAGTTTCCCTAGGTTATCAACCACCACTGTTCCCTTCAGATGAAAAAGAAATCTCCATAACTTCAGTTCAACACCACATCTGCCACTGCAAGAATGTCTGGAACAGAACCATCGTGGTGATGGTTCTGTCCTCAATCACACCGCAGAACAGAACCAACACTATAATGACCATAAGAGAACACCTGCTCCACAGTACTCACCCGGACAAAATGTTTGGCTTTCTGCATGTGACATTCCACTTAAATCTATGTAGAAGATACTCTCCCCCAGGTTCATAGGTTCATATGAAATTGAAAAGGTCATCAGTCCCACAGCAGGTCCGCCTTTGTCTCCCATCAT
>NW_015122571.1:0-825 GCF_001443285.1 Poecilia latipinna
TTTGGTTAAGAATAATTATTGCACTGTCAGCGAATGACGTCTAATAGATGTTCTATAGTTACCAGAGGAACACGGTACCGCCTTCATGAGCTCAGAGGTTCAAACTGATGAATAAAGAGGATGGACGCTCCCGGCTGAAACACTCCTGCCGTCTTCCAGGTTCTTTCAGCAAACAGTTTGGACAGAGATGTTTTTGGTTTCACCACCATTTACCTGCTGTTATACCTGCCATTCAAAGTATTCTTAAAGTTTGTCTGTTAGTCTGCAGCTCATGTGACCAAACCAGCCGAGGAGATGAAAAAAAAGCTAAAGCCCTCAACAGTTAAAACTTGAGATGACTTAAAATTTAAGCTAAATTTTTAAGTTTTAACATTTTAACTCATTGTTAAAATGCTAACATTACTTAACTAGAGGTAATGTTACCTAATGTTAACTAACTAGAGGTTTTGCACGAGTTGCACTTGTTAGGTAACCCCAAGATCACTGGGTCTTCTTAAAAGATAGAGACGTTTCTTAAAAATGTTGTCAGTGTTTTCAGCAAAGTTGAGCTGACTGTCCAGGAATGATCCAAGGCATTTAAAATTTACCACAGTTTCAACAGGTTGGCCATCAAGTGAAACTGGAATCACTTTCAGTTCTCATTTATCTCATTTAATTAGCTCTACTTCCTTAAGAAAATGAAAAGGTATGTTCTTTTGTGAGGGAATTTATCTTTTACTGTTCCAGTAATGCCAGAATTAATAATAAATAATAAATAATGAAGGCTTTGTGGTATTCTGATTTAGCAATGTAATTAGATTAGTTGTGTTACCCCCCCCCCCCCCC
>NW_015122572.1:0-825 GCF_001443285.1 Poecilia latipinna
TTCTTTCACTGAACTGATTTAATAATCCTCAGCAACAATATTGCTCCGACGTTTTCGGAGATATGTGCTCCTGCTGCATTAACAGCCAGCTCCCCTCGCCAGCTGTCAGCTGGCCGGGCGCTCCAGGTTCGGTACACCGAGAGAGAGAAATCGTTTTAAGAACTCCCGCTAGTTTTCCCCTATGAGTGGAGGTGAAACACAAATATTAAGTCTGGTAATAGCTGTAAATATTTTTGGTTCACTAAAGTAATTTATTCCTGAGCAATTTATTCCTTTAACTGATTAAAGTTAAGCCTTCAAACATAATAGTTTTATTTAACTGTAATGTCTTACTTCCTGAGATATGGAGAATATTCGAAAATGAATAATTTGCGTACATCCCTTGCTATACATGTTTAAACATTTTAGAATCAGACAAACAGATTTCTTTTTTACTATGGAACAGCCTTTATTACAAATGGTGAAGAATAATACAGAAATAAAGAGTAAAAAAACAAACTTCGAGTCCGTTTTTTCCTTCGGCGCTCTGTGCTTCACGTTGTCACGGTTGCTAAGCAACATAACGCCGAGATGGAGGCTAGGCAGCTCGCTGAAGGCTACAGCTTCTCTCTCTTCTGGTCGTCCATATTCGTGGCCTTCGAAGGGCTTGTCTTCCGTAGACCGGCCGTTTCTCTCATTGACGTAATGAAAGGGAGAGACAGCAGGAAGTGCCATTAGTAGGTGCGATGTCACGATTTGCGCTCGGCCCTGCTGATAAAAGGACGGACGCCCAATGGACTCTCCCCCCCACACACACACACACACACACACATATACATAGGTTTT
>NW_015122573.1:0-825 GCF_001443285.1 Poecilia latipinna
GATAAACTTTTAATATTACAATAAAACTTGTAATAGTGCAGAATATACATGAGCATTACCTCATGATTTTTGTATTAGTTTAATACAAAAACTAATAATTTTTGTATTAGTTTAATACAAAAATCATCGTTAGCTTACCTGAACCGTCTGAGCCCCCTGAGTCACCTGCTTTCCTGCCGCTGCAAGGCGGAGATGAGCTCCTCCTCACCACATCGCAGCATTCCTCCCACTGTCACATTTTCTTTTAGTCTCAGAAAAATCATAATCAGGCTATAAAAGAATAGCTCAGCTCTCTCTTCTTCTTTTGTATCAGAAAAACAACAACTCGCGTTAGGTCGCATGTAACTAAGCACAGCACGTAGCTCCTGGAGGCGGGGTGCTACACCCCCCCGCCACCAGGAGGCGGTACCCTGCAACAGAGCCAAGTGGGCCGGTGGAAACGCGGTCACTCTGAAACAGAACCGAGCCGAGCCGGGTTGTTGAAGTAGAGCCGGTGAAAAAGGGGCAAAAGTGATGAACTCTGCAGACCCTCCAATAGCATACTTTGGTCTGTTCAGAGACAACTGGAGGTGGTCAGATGGAAGCAGTTTCTTTTTCAGACACTGGAATAAAAACTTTAACAATCAGGAACTTGTCGGCGCTCAGTGTACCACGACTGTGTTTGATAATTGCAAATGGAAAAATACAGACTGATGAGTCAAACCCCTTCATCTGTTATGATGGTGAGTTTTTACTGTAAAAACACAAAGTCTGTAAATGCAACTGAAGTTCTCTGACGACAAAAATGACCCTTACTAAAAATGTTCACATATGTCTATTATATAC
>NW_015122574.1:0-825 GCF_001443285.1 Poecilia latipinna
AACTGGGTCAAAAGTCACAAAGAGGGCCTGACCCCCTATTAACCATTTGATATAAAAGAGAAGGTTCCAGAATGCTGCCTGCTTTACATTGATATCAACTTGATTTATTGTGATGCAAGAGAGAATGTTCCAGAATGAGAAGGTTCCAGAATGTTGTCTGTTTTATTATTGATAAGAACTTAATTTATTGTGATGCAAGAGAGAATGTTCCAGAATGAGAATGTTCCAGAATGCTGCCTGTTTTATTATTGATAAGAACTTATATGATGCAAGAGGTAGAATGTTCCAGAATGAGAAGGTTCCAGAATGTTGTCTGTTTTATTATTGATAAGAACTTAATTTAATGTGATGCAAAAGAGAATGTTCCAGAATGTTGCCTGTATTATTTTGATAAGAAATTATATGATGCAAGAGAGAAGGTTCCAGAATCATGTCTGTTTTATTTTTGATAACCCTTATTAACCATTTGATTTAAGAGAAAGTTCCAGAATGCTGCCTGCTTTACATTGATAAGAACTTGATTTAATATGATGCAAGAGAGAGAGAGAATGTTCCAGAACACAGTCTGTATTATTTTGATAAGAAATTAAATTTATATGTTGAAAGAGGATCCTTGACCCTTATTCTCTGTGTGAGGAGGAGCTGCATTGGTATAACTGGGTCAAAAGTCACAAAGAGGGCCTGACCCCTTATTAACCATTTGATATAAAAGAGAAGGTTCCAGAATGCTGCCTGCTTTACATTGATAAGAACTTATATGATGCAAGAGAGAGAATATTCCAGAATGCTGTCTGCTTTATATTGATATCAACTTAATTTATATTA
>NW_015122575.1:0-825 GCF_001443285.1 Poecilia latipinna
GTCCTTCCAACAGCCATCACCATCTACAATAACTCTTTGAAAAATTAATGAGTTACACCAACATTTTATTTCCCATTGGGATTAATAAAGTAGTTTTGAATTAGAATTGAATTTGAAAAAAACTGCATGGAACATATATGAATAGTAATCTGATCTTTAGTGAAGTTTCACAAATCACATAAAGGTTTCACAAATTCCAAACATGGATTAAATATTCTGCTATTAGAGCACAACAATATAGTCCAGGTTTGAAGAGTCTAGGTGTTGCAGTTTTGGAGCTGGAGTGACCAATATCCAAAAAATGTCAGAAATCAGACTTTATTGAAGTTTCACAAATCAGAAAAAAGTTTCACAAATCCCAAACATGGTTCTAAATATTCTGCTTGAAGAGAAGAATAATCTATTCCAGGTTTGAAGTGTCTAGCTGTAGTAGTTTTTTAATTAGAGCACATCTATGGTGATCCAAATGAAAATAAATGGTGAAATTCGAATTTTACTGAGTTTTCACAAATCAGAAAACTGTTTCACAAATCCCAGACATGGTTTTAAATATCCAGCTTGAAGAGGAGAATAATCTATTCCAGGTTTGAAGTGTCTAGGAGTTGTAGATTTGAAATTAGACCAGTTCTAGTGTGATCCAGATGCAAAAAAGTGGTAAAATCAACCTTTGTTGAAGTTTCACAAATCAGAAAAAAGTTTTACAAATCCCAAACATGGTTTCAAATATTCTGCTTGAAGGGGAGAATAATCTATTCCAGGTTTGAAGAGTCTGGGAGTTGTAGTTTTTTTTAATTATAGCAGTTCTAGTAATGATATAGGTGCCAA
>NW_015122576.1:0-825 GCF_001443285.1 Poecilia latipinna
AGGTTTGGGTAGGGACGGTAGGGACATGTCCCGACCAATATTCACGGGATATGAAAAAGTCCCGACCAATTTTTGCCATATTGGCTCAAAGAACGTGGATCTACGATCTTTGATTAGCAGCAACAGGCGGTGCGCGGAACGGAAGCTTCTTAGTTTGACATTTATTATTGTAGTGGTATAGAAATAGACATAATTTCACACAAATAGTTTCCAGGTGAGAAGTTCCGGTTCTTGAAGTGGGCGTGGTGTATATAAGGGAGCTGCAGCGTTCATTCAGGATGTTTCTTTGTTCTCCCACTGTGTGGCTTGCGTCCGGTGGACTCTGGCAGCAGAAAGCAACAAATCGCTGGCTGGTGCATGTTGCGCTGATGTTCTGGTGGTAGGTGTTCTCTCTCCCTGCACTTTAGCTGATCTTGGTCAGAAAATCTAAACTGAAGTGTGATCGTAGGTAAAACGCCACTGCGCTGCGTTCCTTCTCTTCCTCGGTCTGCGAGTGTGTGTGCATGTTTTGTGGATCAGCAGGTAAGAAATTAACACTCATCTAAGCTCCAGTTTCTTTTATTTGAAATGGTGACAAATTTTTTATAGGTTCCCCACAGTTGAACCATTGCTGCTCTGTCTGCGTTTGTTTCCCGGATCTGTTCAGCTTTGCTCTGCGCCATCTACGTAAATCTCCCAGATTTCTGCACAATTGTTCTAAAGTTGGACTGCGGCGGCGTTATCCGCCCTCATTGAAGCGGTGTTTGGGGTGTGGCAACGGCGCGCCCAGTTCATCTCCCGCTGTGGCGTGGCAGGGTCACACCTGGTCTTAATGTTTTAACTTGT
>NW_015122577.1:0-825 GCF_001443285.1 Poecilia latipinna
TGACACATACTAATCTATGATGTCAACAAACGACCAAAATGACACATACTAATAATGTATGATGTCAAAAATGAGATTAAATGACACATACTAACCTATGATGTAAAAATGAAATAAAATAACATTTTAATTTCAAAAACGACCATCATAGCTCGTTTTTTGACCTATGATGTCAAAAAAACGACAAAAATGACACAAGCTAAACTATGATGTCAAATATGACACATACTAAACTATGATGTCAAATATGAGATAAAATGAAACATACTAAACTATGATGTCAAATATGAGATAAAATGACACATACTAAACTATGTCAAAAAACGACCAAAATGACACATACTAATAATGTATGATGTCAAAAATGAGATTAAATGACACATACTAACCTATGATGTAAAAATGAAATAAAATAACATTTTAATTTCAAAAACGACCATCATAGCTCGTTTTTTGACCTATGATGTCAAAAAAACGACAAAAATGACACATACTAAACTATGATGTCAAAAAATGACACATACTAAACTATGATGTCAAATATGAGATAAAATGACACATGCTAAACTATGATGTCAAATATGAGATAAAATGACACATACTAAACTATGATGTCAAAAAATGACAAAAACGACACTAAACTATGATGTCAACAAACGACCAAAATGACACATACTAATAATGTATGATGTCAAAAATGAGATTAAATGACACATACTAACCTATGATGTAAAAATGAAATAAAATAACATTTTAATTTCAAAAACGACCATCATAGCTCGTTTTTTGACCTATGATGTCAAAAAAACGACAAAAATGACACAT
>NW_015122578.1:0-825 GCF_001443285.1 Poecilia latipinna
ATAAAATGTTATTTATACACAGAAAGTCAATAAACTAGAATCGAAAGGCAATTTATTTCACTTAATTATATTCACTTAGTGAATAAAGTAAAAGGCAAATCAGAATATCTCACAAACTACAAATATCAGTCAGCAACATGACTTAGAAATGTGATTGGAACCTTTTGGGCAAAACAGATACTATAAGAATCACCCAGAGATCATTTTTATGGATTAAAGATTCAAACTGTGTTGAGTGTGGCAGTAAAAATCCACGTTTAGCTGCAAAGAGCTAAAGTAGCATAGCTGACATAAACATTAGCTCCCGCTAACAGAAACATATGAGAAGGGCAGAGTATCAAAATACCAGACATATAAAACGTAACCTGAAATCATTTATAATTACTCCATGTCTCATTATAATCGGAGAGCAAAGCCTGCAGGTTTAGCTCCTACTTACTTCAGAGGACAGACCACTGGGATGCTCTGTCTTGCTTCTGGGTTTGCCTGGCTATTTTTCTGGCCAGCGAACCATTCCGCCACCCAGTGGTCCTTTTTCAGACCACTTAGTCTCCTGTACCGCTCAAAACGCACAATATGCCTATAAATAATTTTAGGATATTATAAGGAAGTGCTGATATATTCCGTTTTCCACGAACTAAAGTATTTGCCACTTCGGCACAAGCACAGTGAGTGCTAGACACTAGACTCAGAGCAAAACTCAGATGTCCCAGCTTTTACTAGCATGTAAACGCACCATCTACACACAAATCTGGGAGCTCCGGAAGCGTGAAATGAGTCTCAAAAATACTCGTGCACTCGTAACCGGGTCTGTGGTAAATGCAG
>NW_015122579.1:0-824 GCF_001443285.1 Poecilia latipinna
ATGAAAGCGTATTAATCTCCGACCACTCACTATGCTTGCTTAAATTTTCACCCCTAATTGCGTTTAGATGTAATCCTATGTGGCGATTAAAACCCCACTGGCTGCAAATGCCCAACTTTCTGAAATATATTGAGGAAAATATTGATGATTATTTCAGCCTTAATAAATCTGAGACTACAGCATCTATTAGATGGGAAGCCTTCAAGGCTTTTATACGAGGTCAAATGGTAAGTTACACAAGAAATAAGACTGATATAAACTTCATGGAGATGGTAAAACTTGAAGAACAAATTAAAGAGACTGAGTTTGAGATAAATTTAAAGGATTCTAAAGAAAAGCAACAAAACTGCTAATATTAAGGGCAAAATATAACAAACTATCTACTAACCAAGCTTCATCAGAGATATTCCAGCTGAAACAATCCCACTACGATCAAGGAGAAAAGGCAGGAAAGCTTCTAGCCTGGCGCATTAAAGCTATGCAGAATGAAAGGGCAATAAATGAAATTACAACTGAAAATGAAAATACTTCTGATCCTCAAAAAATTAACGATCTCTTTAAAGATTATTACTCAAAATTATATACATAAAGCACACATATCACTTGATTCATTTTTTAACTCTATAAATATCCCCACACTTAGTGAAACAGTTAAATCAGAGCTGGATATCCCAATATCTATAGGTGAACTTTCAAATGCAATGGATAAATTAAAATCAGGAAAAACACCCGGTCCGGATGGGATCCCTTTGGACCTTTATAAAATATTTAAAAATAAACTACTACAGCCCCTCTATAATATGCTTGCAGAAAGTTATACCCTT
>NW_015122580.1:0-824 GCF_001443285.1 Poecilia latipinna
TTCCGCCGAAACATTGCTTGATATCAAAGCGATACTGAAAAGGTAACTCCGTGAAATAGGACTTTTTCCACCATTTCACACAACGCACGGACATTTTCGTTCATGTTTAACAGTAGCACTCGTTAGCGCCAGAGCAAATCTTCCTCTGGAGTTTAATGGCGGCTGCTTGACCGAATATGAAAGCGCATTACTGCCGCCAACTGGACTGGAGTGTTAAATGAAAGTTGACAGAAAAAAAATACATTCTAAAAAGTTATTTTTTCAGAAGTTACGTGACAGTATATTTTATTTTTATTATAATTAATTCCTCAAATGTTTTTAAATGTATAGATGTTTATTTACTCAATTCTTTTTAGTTTATATAGAATATGATTCATAATTTGTGAGTTATATTTAGTGCTTAACTAACAAAACTTTTAAAAAAAAGAATACAAATGTTTATACTCTATCAGAAGGTATCACATACTTTCAACCATTTTGTCCTCCAATTTAAACTCAAGAGTTAAGCAACTGAATACTGATAAATCATCTGTAGTTTCTTAAGTCCTGTATTGTGATGTGGAACGGTGTCACTACCACTCCAACATAGCATGACTCTGGGTCTTTAAAGCAATCAGTGAACATTAACATTAGTTTGAATATTATTCACAAAAATACTTTATGTACAATGAACCACTCTGGAACATGTTTTTTTTAATTATTTTTGATTAAGTTGTGCAATTCCTCCCATCACAAGATAAATCTTCAGATAGGAGGAATGTCAAAGTAAGATCACGTTTCACAAAAGTCTATTGTATGTAATCATGCATATTCTTCTTTTATAT
>NW_015122581.1:0-824 GCF_001443285.1 Poecilia latipinna
TGCCTCTTGGTAATGTAATGTTTATCTAAAAGATTTGTGGAGTTGCTAATAGAAAATTAGCTTGATAGCGACCTGGAACGTTTCAGTTCAACAGCCAAACATTTACGCAAGAATGTTTGTGTTTGTGTGAAACTGAGTTTTAACATTAGATGAGTTGATTCTCCTGGTTGGCTCTGTATATTTCTGAAGTTTTTTGGCTTCAAAACGTGTTTGATAACGTTTGATAATAATTAAAACTTCTCAATGTTTGACATTATCTAGCAAAATGTTTTTACATCAGGCTACATAGCTACTGCATTAACACATCAGATCAATATAAACTGATATTATAATCGGTTGTTAAAAATCGGGTCTTTTTAGAGACCAATTACCAATCTTTAAAAAGCCTTACCTCCAGATTTTGATTTTTGGTGATATTAATTTGTTTTGTCTGAGATGTCGCTAAATATAGCAACATCTATATTAATATATAGATGTTGTAGTTGGCAGTAGGTTGACTACTACCCACTATCAACAGTGTTGGCAACAGTGGGGTCACCTGGTGGGCCAGTCTGTCAGTCACTGCAGAGCAGAAGAGGACAGTGGGTGATTTTTAAACCTTTGCTGAGGAAGATAAGATCAGCTTCACATGTAACTATCAGCCAATCACTGAGCCCCCAAGGTTAAGGAAATTGTCACTGATAAATGTATCCTATATGATACATACACAGAGGATATAATGTAAACAGCTCTGTCAGAGATGCAGTAAGTTTAGCAGGTGTGTGAATGATCTAATCATCTGAGTGTTGATTCAATCAAATCAAATTTTATTTGTATAGCACATT
>NW_015122582.1:0-824 GCF_001443285.1 Poecilia latipinna
TCATGATGAGGTGATGAAGATCTTCTGTCGTACTGATCAGCAGTGTATCTGTTATCTCTGCACTATGGATGAACATAAAGGCCATGAAACAGTCCCAGCTGCAGCAGAAAGAGCTGAGAAGCAGAAGAAGCTCCAGGAGAGTCGACAACAAATCCATCAGAGAATCCAGGACCAAGAGAAAGATGTGAAGCTGCTTCAACAGGAGGTGGAGGCCATCAATGTCTCTGCTGATAAAGCAGTGGAGGACAGTGAGAAGATCTTCACTGAGCTGATCCGTCTCCTCCAGGAAAGAAGCTCTGAGGTGAAGCAGCAGATCAGATCCCAGCAGGAAACTGTAGTGAGCCGAGTCAAAGATGTTCAGGAGAAGCTGGAGCAGGAGATCACTGAGCTGAAGAGGAAAGACGCTGAGCAGGAACAGCTCTCACACACAGAGCATCACCCCCAGTTTCTCCTCAACTACCCCTCACTGCCAGCACTCAGGGAGTCGACACACTCATCCAGGGTCAAGATCCGTCCTCTGAGACACTTTGAGGACGTGACAGCAGCTGTGACAGAGCTCAGGGACAAACTACAGGACGTCCTGAGAGACGCATGGACAAACATCTCAGTTGCAGTAACTAAAGTGGACGTTCTACTATCAGAACCAGCATCAGAACCAAAGACCAGAACGAGATTATTAAAATATTTACAAGAAATCACTCTGGATCCAAACACAGCAAATAGGAACCTGGCATTATCTCAAGAAAATAGTAAAGCAACATTAATGGAACAACAACAGTCTTATCCTGATCATCCAGACAGATTCACTAATTGTGATCAGGTCC
>NW_015122583.1:0-824 GCF_001443285.1 Poecilia latipinna
GTTCAGTTCTTTACATTACCTTTCGCTCATCAGGTTTAGCTTGCTTTTCATTGCATTGTTATTTTTAACCAGGCATCCACTCAGCCACCTATCCTTTACAAACATCTGCGTTACACATAGATTTCAGTCAGTTGGTCTCGATACCAGTTGGTCTGTAACACCGGATCAGAACCAGAGTGTTTTGAATGAATCAGTCAGGTTCTGGACCCCAGTCCGGAGTGGATCTGCTTCAGGTCCATAAACCTCTGATGAGGATCTACTGACTGATAAACTGATCTGGATCTGTCTGCTTGTTTCATTGAACCGAGCTGCTGTCCACAGCGTCTCCAAGCTTTAATTAAAGTTATAAACTTATAATTATAGTTGGTGAAAGTTACATTTGTTTTGTTTAAAGTTTGGAACAACCCGATATTTTACCAGAAGCTCCGCCTCCCATCTACCAGGAAGTCAGAGCTCAGAAAACGGCTTAAAGTCACAACCAGTTTTACCTCGATGTTTATAAAAAATAATAAATATCTGAATTAATGATCATCTAGCGTTATTATTGTTAAAAGTGTTTCGCTGCACTACGTGCGTCCAACTGCTAGCTAACTATGAAAGTCATCGCTGATCATCCGGGAGTTTTCTGTTCATCTTCTGACTCTGGATTAACAGTTTCTGAGAATCGTTAGTTAGAATGAAGGCGGATTAAAACTCACCTTCAGCAGAAACAGAGCTGATACACAGAGTCCAGCAGAGCAACGGGACAATAAAAAAAACCATTTAAGAAAACGGGGTAATAATAAGCTCTGTCTCCCTGGAAAACAGGGGCGGAGCTTTAGAGC
>NW_015122584.1:0-823 GCF_001443285.1 Poecilia latipinna
ACCTGTGGAAAAAGTTTTAGTCGTAAACAAATTTTAACTGAACACATGATGATTCACACTGGTGAAAAGCCATTTTCATGTGTGACCTGTGGAAAAAGATTTAGTATAAAACGTTTTTTAACTCAACACATGAGGATTCACACTGGTGAAAAGCCGTTTTCATGTGAGAGCTGTGGAAAAAGTTTTAGACGAAAAGAACATTTAACTCAGCACATGAGGATTCACACTGGTGAAAAGCCGTTTTCATGTGGAAGCTGTGGAATAAATTTTAGTCGAAAACAGGAGTTAACTCAGCACATGATGATTCACACTGGTGAAAAGCCGTTTTCATGTGGGAGCTGTGGAAAAAGTTTTCGTCACAAAGTTAGTTTAACTCACCACATGAGGCGTCACACAGGTGAAAAACCATAGAAGTATTTTTCATACATGTCCTATGTTTAGGTTCATTATTCAATTGATTTGGTTTAACACTAGAATGAAAGACTGGAGGGGTTTCATGTCTATAAAGTTGAAAGTTGTTGTATTTGTTAAATGTAATAATTTAGATCTTCACATTTGGATTCTTGGAGATGTGCAACCATGACACATTTTCCGTTTTCTGTATCTGTATATTCTGTATCAAAAACAATACTGATGAACTGTTTGTTATTAACATCCTGTTTATGTACATCGTGAAGAGCAGAGGGCTCAGCACACAGCCCTGAGGAGAGCCAGGACTGATGCTGAGAGCTGAAGTGGCTTTGGAGCCCACTGACTATTTCATGCACTAACAGAGTTTAACCGGACATGGACTCCCTTCCAGAACATTCTCACAAGATTGGAC
>NW_015122585.1:0-823 GCF_001443285.1 Poecilia latipinna
GTAGTGGCTTGGTGGAACTTTTATTGGATGTTTGGCTTGGCAAACAGTCAGAAGTGGTTCTGTCTAGTTTGGTTTTTCACCAAACTAAAGCTACAATAAAGCTGTTTATCAGCTTTATTGTAGCTTTATTGTGGCGCACTGCAGCCGCTGCAATTCCTAAAAACAAGCGACAAAAACTGATCTAATCCCCTGTGTTCGCAAAACGTGATATTTATAACAGTCGTCAAACTGCGGATCCTACAGCATATTTAAAATAAACGATTGACCAATATTAATAGAAATTTGCCCTTTCTTGAATCTTGACAAGACTAACAGAAACTAAATTGTTTATAGATTTGTATCATTGAGAATTTATCAAACATCAGTTTTCTAAGTCTTTTTTAAGTCATATTTAGTAGATATATCTAATAACAAATGATGGCGCTAATATTTTCGTGACAGACTTGTCTTTGTCCTGTATTGGGATAAAATGGTTTTCTGGACACAGTGCATATCAATTGATATGCATATCAGTAATGCATATCAATTAGCAGGAGTTTGAAAGACGTAAAAATAATTAACTATGCTACACTAAGAAATTGTATTTAAGCCTCGGTGCTACATGAAGCTCATTTTGAAACAATGCGCGATAAAAACAATATTTTTTATTGTTTTTAAAACGAAATATTAAAAACATATATATATATATATATATATATATATATATATATATATATATATATATATATATATATATATATATATATATATATACTCCCACCCCTGAAAAAATCCCTGCCCTCCTCTTGCCACCCCATAAATATTTTTCTAGATCCGCCCCTGG
>NW_015122586.1:0-823 GCF_001443285.1 Poecilia latipinna
TAGGGAAATGTTGTTTTTTTTAATTTACAAATTAAAGTATGATTCTCTGATCATGAAGGGACATTGTATTAAAATATTTTTCTTACTACAAATTTAAATGCCCAAAAACAGTTAATTAGCGAATGAAAGTAATTGGTTTTGAAAGTCTGTGTCAACACAATTTATAAAATACCAATAGTAACTAAATAAATATAAAAAATAAGCTAAGAGAAAATATATTTCCTATTCTGCTACTTGCAGCTACTCACTTTCAGCCGCTACGAACAGATGACAAGCAGCGGAAAACGACAGTGACTTGCTGAAATCAGGCTGCGGTTAGCAGGGAAAACACGTTCCAACCCCCCGTTAAACTGGCAGCTCCTCCGGTCTGTTAGCGGAGCTATGCTACTCCGAAAAACTCCGGAGCAAATATTAAAATAAGAATATTCTGGATGAACTGAATGGATAGACGAAGCTATAACGTCTACTTTCTCGCCTAAAAAAGAAATTTAAATGAGTTTTCGTGGCAATTAATGGTGGTAAAAATGCAATACATTTCTGTACTGACCTGTATTTACCGCTGCCGGTGGCGCATTGCATTGTGGGATATCTTGCTGCCTCAAGTCCGCAGAAGGATGCAGACCCTGAATTCGGACACAGCCATTGATCCATCCTTGATAAAATGGGCGGAGCAAGAACACATCCGGGTACTTTGAGCGTTCTAGCCTGGATGCATGCCTGGATGTGTACTTTAAATTGGAACAGTACTTGGGCCGCTGTCGATGACGTTTCACGAGGACGCGAGAACACAAGTACAGACAAGAACGCATATTGAGAAACAGCC
>NW_015122587.1:0-823 GCF_001443285.1 Poecilia latipinna
AAAAAAAAAATTCTGCTATTTCTTTCTAAAAAGTTTCTTTTTCTTAAGGGGGTTTTTTTTTTTTTTTTTTTTTTTTTGTGTCTTATTTCAAGTGTACTAAGATATTTGCTCCAAAAACTTGATGGAAATACTTGCAGTGAAATATGTGGAAATTTCTGCCAGTTCTCTGACAGACAGTAACAGTAACAGACAGAACCAGTAATTAAAGAAATGTCTGTAAATGTAATCTTTCTTTGACATATTTCTGGAGCTATTGGTGTTCCTTGTTGCTGAATTTGCTAGATCTCTTTCCTCCCTGCTCCCCGTCTGCTTCCAGGTACTGTCCAAAGTGCCAGCAGCACCGAGAGGCCTCCAAGCAGCTCCTGCTGTGGCGTCTGCCGAACGTTTTGATCATCCAGCTCAAACGTTTTTCCTTCAGAAGCTTCATCTGGAGAGACAAGATCAATGACATGGTCGACTTTCCTGTCAGGTGATCACAGCTGCTGTGAACTGATCTGAGAGTATTTAGCATGTGAAAGCACAAGGTGCTTGTTAGAAGTGAAAATCTAAACCTCTTAAACAATTTTGGGTTTCAGGAACTTGGATCTGAGTAAGTTCTGCATTGGCCAGAAGGACGAGATGCAGCAGGCCCCCATCTATGACCTCTATGCAGTCATCAACCACTACGGAGGGATGATCGGAGGGCACTACACGGCATACGCTCGCCTGCCCAGTGACAAGAACAGTCAGCGCAGTGATGTTGGTAAGTTTTACTCCTTCCCAAATGTATCTGTGTACTTTTGCTTATTCTGATTGTGATTTTATTTTATTTATTTATTCTTTT
>NW_015122588.1:0-823 GCF_001443285.1 Poecilia latipinna
ACCAGTCCATCACAGGGCCCTGAAAGTCAACAACAAATAAAATGTATGAAAGAGAAATGTTAGATTAACAAGGGGAAAAATTCTGTCCAGTTATCTTTAAATCAAATCATGTTTATTAAGCACTTGGTGTTGGTAACACACCAGTTTTTGCTGTTGAAAATGAGCTAGCTGCTCAGTGAAAAAAAAAAAAACATCCACCATGAAGACCATGTGGAGGTTCATCCTCAGAACTGGTTGGTGATCTGGTGGAGTCAGAGCCTCTTCTGAGACAGGAAAGTCTTTAGGTTTTCTAACACCTGATCTCTCTGGCTTCAACTTTCATCTTCATTTGTATGACTGCAAAAATATTTTGAAGATAAAAACAATGATGAACGAGTTAACAACAGCCTCACAATATCAAAGTATCTTTGTCATATGGAACTTAATTAAAACCAGGTTAAGTTTATGAATAAAAGTATAAGTCGCAACAAACAGAGCCTCCATGCAGTTATAACATGAAGCTGAATATGATTGCTATAGTAATAATCATACAAGTCACAATAAAATTGATGAAATAATTATTTATGAAACCAACGTAAGTTATATATCTTTACTGCACTGTTTATAACTAAATGAAGATAATTAATAAGCAAACTTACCACCAGCTAGCAACACGTTAGCATCCTTCGTCCCTACGGGCTCCTTTTGTGACACACATTTCATTTCCATCTGTTGTTGTCCAGTTGTGTTGTCGTCTAACTCGGAGTAGGACGTCACCAGCTTGAATTTACCAAAATTAGTAACTATTGTCAAGGCCCTCTCTACTTTTAAGGCAATATTATGC
>NW_015122589.1:0-822 GCF_001443285.1 Poecilia latipinna
TACCGAACATGGCTAACTCTAATTCGAAACGAGAGAGAATTGGTCAGGCAGCTGCCATTTTAAACACCATTCTATCTTCTCCGGAGGCAACCAGTACTTTGACAGGCGCATTAAACGATTCAACGGCTGCCCGCAGTGGTACAGTGGATTCAGAACTCTCATCTCTGTTCCGTTCCGGAGCGGCCAGAGAAAGTTGTGCGGTGCCGGTGCCACCAGATTATCAAGGTAAACAATTGCTTTTATTATCACTTTGTTGTTGTTGAAGCGGTACAGATATAGTTTTAAAAAATAATTCTGTAATCTTTATTCACTCGCCTCACCACCGCCACCTCATATCCTATTCCTCACTTCCTCTCCTGTTTCATGTCAGGATCGAGCTCCGGGGTTCCCAGACCCCCGCGTTATCAAGTGCAACAGTCTTTCGGACCTTGGTCTTGTACACGAAAAAGAAGGTAATATTGTTTGTTGGTTTGAAATCGTTATTATTCATTTGGATCGTCTGCACAGATGACAGTAGACTTTGCCTTGATAATTGGCGGGTCCTCAATTCCAGTTTTCTTAGACCATGTCCCACAAATTGTCCCTAATCATGTCCACAACTAGCATCCAAGCTCTCTACCGTCCTTCTAATGGCCCCAGTAATTGGCTTATACCTAACTGTTATATTTTTGCCTTGCCTTCACGCATGTGTCTCGAAGGACACTTTCCCTAAAGGGCTGTGCTTCAAGATTCCTGGTCTACATGTTTAACATGGGCTGCATTACAGTGTTGTCTTCATTCTAATTCAAACCTCATGCTCTGCATAACATGTTTAGGATCTTG
>NW_015122590.1:0-822 GCF_001443285.1 Poecilia latipinna
TATATTATGAAACATTTAGTTACATGTGTATAATTATATGCCATCTATACTCTGCAAAGTGTTTCTTTGTCGAGAAAACATAACTTAAAGAGGTTACATAAGAGTACATTTTAAAGAAGTTATGCAAATGATTAACTAGGAAAAAAGACGAGGAAAGCAAAACTTATCCTTATAAACTCTTAAAAACATTGACAGCTTAGTCATTTTATCTTTGTTGTAAAGAATAAGCACTCAGCTACACTTCGGTATTATGAAGCCACTCCTCTAATGTTTTCCCTCCTGTTTTGTCAGAAATCTTCCACACCTTCCTTCTCTGTTTTCAGAAACAGTGAACAGCCTCTTTGCAGATAATCTGGTGAAATTCCACTTCAGATTTTAAATTGTTTTCAAAACTTACCTCCTTTTTGACCTAAAATCTTTTGTCTTCATCAGTTTCAGTAACAGGTAAGACTTTTCCTTTTTAAGTTTTAAATTGAGTTTTGTAAAGATTGTTCTAACTACATGAAAATATGTTAACCTGCTGATTAAGACACCCCGCTTTCTCTTGCAGTTTCTTGTTTACGTCATGGATGACTTTGTTTGCAAGATATTAAATGACTGGGGCCTAAGCGAGTGGATAGAAACATTTAGAGGTTAAGTAAAGCTTTTCTTTACTATAGTGTTTTAAGGAAATGCAACATCTTTATATTGCAAAAAAAATTAAATCTATGTCAATCCACTTAACCAGCTGTTAATTTTTTATGCATAAATGTGGCACTTAAAGCTGTAGTTATTACAACAAATATTTACACCTCATTATACCCTGAAAGTAAAGGAAGATTC
>NW_015122591.1:0-822 GCF_001443285.1 Poecilia latipinna
GGCTTGCTGAAAACCAAGTGACTAGCAACAAACGATGCCTCGCATTGCATGGGTCACATGACTGCTTCATTTGCGTGTAGGTTTTCAAAATAAAAGCGTGATGAGCCGTGCTGATTCATGGCATGGGTTATTGAATTTGATCGTGCATCAAAGGGGTATTTGTCTTCAGCAGTGGCTGAAATATAATAAACATTTTATAGTTCATGTGTATTAACGACTTTGATGATGGCACTCATCAAAATGTAATGTTTGTTACAGGTTTTCTCAATTATTGATATGGTATATTTTGTGTGTTTTTTCTTATTATGTAAAGCACTTTGAAACTGCATTGTTGCTGAAATGTGCCACACAAATAAACTTGATTGACATGGAGCCAGCAAGAAGAAAACATTTGACATCTGGGAAGACTTTGAGATGATTGCTCACAAGATTCTTAAATAAAAAGAATTAACCCCTTCACCTCCAAAATTCACACCTTCTTGAAATTTCCAATATTTCTTTGTTCTGCAAAGATATATAAGTCTTGAACAGCAGAAACAGACTTAAAGTTGTTGGAAGAGTAAAATTCTGGCCTGATGAGTCAAAATATAGGGGATCAGAGAGTCAAAAGAGAATTTTTGAAGAATTTTAGTTTTTCAGGAGACAAATCAAAACTCAAAGAATACTGTCTGCCCCAACAAGCACTACACTCCGAATACACTAAAACAAATGTCTATTGTCAAGTCAGTCAATGACAAAACATCTACTGACAGTCAACATACACCAGGATTGGCTACAAATAATTTTAATGACTAAAAAAGATTAGTTAAGTAGGATTTTATT
>NW_015122592.1:0-821 GCF_001443285.1 Poecilia latipinna
AACATATACACCCCTGCCTGTCAGTGCTGTATTGTTAAGTTTCACTAAAATCACTGACATCTTCCAACAGTTGTTTAGAAAAGCATTTTAAATATTGACTTAAGCACCATCTGCCAAATAATTTACATAGTCTGATGTGATTCATAATTTCTCCTTTTGTTTTGTTGTCCATCTTTCTCAACAGTAGCCTACCTGACAACCTACCATATCTGGGATGGTCTTGTGCCAGTCTGCAGTGAACTGGTGGATGACAGAGGCAGTGGTATACTGTAGTGAGCAGTTTGAAGCAGAAGTCCCACCATGTGATCCACAGGGCTTCCCCAGCTGAGCACAAACTTCATGCACTTCGTTTCCACAGGCACCACAGCAGAATCAAGTGTAACCTGTTAAAAGGGATATAAAGGTGTTTATTCCTATATTATCAATTTCCTACTGCCAAGTCTACAACCGCAGGAAAACAAAGTAAAAGAAATTTATCCTTCTAATCATAACCTTTGATAAATATTCATTGGAGAAATGTGAAGTTAATGAGCTAATATATATTGTTATGGCCACTCTTGCATCATAATAAAGTCCAAAAAAAAAATGTAAGAGTAGTCTTTTAGGAGGTTTTCAACTCACTCAAAGAAAAAATGAAAAGCACTCGCAGAGACTTCTCCTGTTTGAAAGGGGTTTCTTTTACTTATAAAAGTAACAAAAAATAATGTCCGAGTTGACTTCAAATATAAACGTTAATTTGTGGTACAAAAACCTTTTCACTCCTCACGCCTCCACCAAACAATCAGATCAACCCCAGCAGCTGCTTCTGCCTGTTAATCACT
>NW_015122593.1:0-821 GCF_001443285.1 Poecilia latipinna
ACGCTGTCAGGATAGAATACATGCAGTCAGTGCGCATGCGCATCAAGAAGTCCAACCATCTGTGGAGTTGTCAGTTCAGCATATGCAACAAGTTATGACGAAAATAAGTCATTAAATTGTTTATAATATGACATAATATGATAACTGTATAGATATACATGCGTTGTCATGGTTTCAAAGTGTATTTAAAGCAGGTCTGGCTGCAGCTGCAGTCAACTACAACACACGCCCGTGTAAAACTCACTTAACCGCTAAATCAGGATGCCATACAACTGTTAATAACAAAGTGTATGACGATCTAAGTCATGATTCTATATTGCTGATTAAATGAAATCTTATGGTAATGACGTGTCTGACAGATGTAGCCGGTGGTCTATCAGATAGCCATATGATGTCAGGATAGCATACATGCAGTGAGTACCATGCCAGCGCATGCGCATTAAGAAGTCCGACCGTCAGTGGAGTTGTCAGTATACGCAACAAGTTATGACGAAAATAAGTCATTAAATTGTTTATAATATGATATAATATGATAACTAGATAAATATACATGCGTTGTCATGGTTTCAAAGTGTATTTAAAGCAGGTCTGGCTGCAGCTGCAGTCAGCTACAACACACGCCCGTGCAAAACTCACTTAACCGCTAAGTCAGGATGCCATACAACTGTTAATAAAGTGTATGACGATCTACGTCATGATTCTATGTTGCTGGCATACATGCAGTGAGTACCATGCCAGCGCATGCGCCTTAAGAAGTCCGACCATCAGTGGAGTTGTCAGTATACGCAACAAGTTATGACGATAAGTCATTAAATTGTTTA
>NW_015122594.1:0-821 GCF_001443285.1 Poecilia latipinna
TTTAAGAAACCAACGTAAGTTATATATCTTTACTGCACTGTTTATAATTAAATGAAGATAATTAATAAGCAAACTTACCACCAGCTAGCAACACGTTAGCAGCCTTCGTTCCCCCGGGCTCCTTTTGTGACACACATTTCATTTCCATCGGTTGTTGTCCCGTTGTGTTGTCGTCTAACTCGGACTAGGACGTCACCAGCTTGAATTTACCAAAATTAGTAACTATTGTCAAGGCCCTCTCTACTTTTAAGGCAATATTATGCGAGTAAAAATGGCGAATTTGAACAGCGTCTGTTTTCTTCCCTGCGTTCAAGTTTTTTCTTCTCTTTGTGGCGTTTTTTAAATAAATGAACGTGTGCAATACCGCCACCATCTGGTCTGGAGTGTGAACTGGAGCTAATGCCGTTGATTATAAGGTTTTACATCACACATCTGAAAATTGATTGGGTACTTTCTTAAAAATTACATCATGATTATCATTTTTTTATTGTATGCAATTTTAATAAATAGTAAAAGATTATTAAGGCACCTAAAAATTAATACTTTTTAGGTACTTAAAAAGTATGCCTAAAAATTACATGAAAAGTACTTTAAAGGTGTCTAAGAGACATACTTCTGCATATGTATTAATTAGTTTTATTTTGTAACCAGGTTGCTGCGTCTTGCAGACTTCTGCCCAGGTCCCTCTTGAAAATGAGATGTGGATCTTAACGGGGTTCACCTAAATAAAGTTTAAAAACGCATATTTTATTAGCCTAAAGTTTACACCAAGATGTAATTTAAAACATAGTGAAATTAATTTAAAATAGTGTTAAGTGAAT
>NW_015122595.1:0-821 GCF_001443285.1 Poecilia latipinna
CCTCTGACCTCATCTGCCTCCTTAACTTGGCCAGCTGCTCATTAAAGGACCATCTACCCTCATCATGCTGTGATGTCACAGTTTGGTTCTGAAGGTCTTTTTGGTTCCAGTCCAGAACCACTGAGATATTCTAACATGATTAAATGTTCTGGTTCTACTGGTTTGGACTCTTTAAACCAGTTTGACTGGATCAGATGTTAGAATCAGTTCATCATGTTTCTTTTACATTCAGGGAAATTAATTTTCTACATTTTATTATTTATTTGTTCATATTTCAGTTTTAACTGCATCCTGTTGGCTTCAGCTCATCTTTTATTCTTTATTCAGATTGTTTAGCTGCAGTTTGTCAGAGACCAGCTGGACGTCTCTGTTCTCAGCTCTGAAGTCCAACCCGACCCATCTGACAGAACTGGAACTGATGGGCACCAACCTGGGAGATTCTGGAGTGAAGGAGCTCTGTGGTTTTCTACAGACTGAAGGCTGCAGACTGGAGACATTGGAGTAAGATTTTAGTTCAGTTGATATTTCAGTGAATAATTATCTATAATTGATCATAAATCAAAGTTCATATCTTCTGTTCTAATAAATATTTTCTGAGTTTGTTCCTGGACTTGGATCCAGAGTTTAATTTAGTCCCTCTGTGTAACTGAGTTGGACCTGCTGACCTGAGGTCAGAACAGGACAGCATTCGGACCCCCAGTGTGTAGAAATCCCCCTCATGTCAAGCAGGTCAAAGGTCATTCATGATTGATGCTTCAACACTTTGATCAGAACCTGGAATGATTTTACTGACTAAAATCCTCCAACACAACATGACCCAG
>NW_015122596.1:0-821 GCF_001443285.1 Poecilia latipinna
ACCCGCAAAATTATTTAAGTCTTCGAGCTGCGATGTAAGACACTGGTTCTGCTCTCGCTGTTGAACCGCTGCTACGCTACAGGTAGTAATATTTGACAGACGGAGCTTCGCTTCTGCTCCACCTGGTAGTGACTCACACCGAACCTGCTTAAAGCTGCAGCATCTAACTTAAAAAATACATTTTACCTACGTATTAAAACTTTCGCTGTCCTAACATGAGACAGATAATCTCTAAAAAAAGAATTGATCTCCTCCCTGTTCTGCATAATTACTCCACTCAGTCAGAAACAGCCAATCAGAATTAGCAGTAATCAGCTAGCCGCCATGCTATCAGGAAGGTTTCATTCAGTAAATCTGGATTGTTTATTGTAATGGAACCTGTTTTTGCCTTTGAATGTTAAGTTTTATACTTGAATTTTTATGGCTCTTTGCATTATTTAGCCTCTTCAGAGCCTTCATATGTTTTCAGTCTGTTAAAGATAGTATTATCAATAGCAGTACAATTTGCACAATGCCTGTTTTGTTTAGTTTTCTTCTTGAAAAAAGTTATTAAAAACAAGTTTTTGTCTAAATTAAGGTGAATTCATGATTCTTTTTTCCACATAATGTAACCAGTAGTGTTCATGATTAAAAAAATAATAATTATGTGATTGGTATCGGTGATCAGCCCTCATGGGTGATCGGAATCGGCAGAAAAAAACCTGATCAGCACATCTCTAGTAATAACTCTTAATTTAAAACTGTTTAACAGGCATTTTCAGAAAACTATGATAACATGTTTCCAAAAAATTTGCATTATCTTCAAAAAACTCTGAAAGTTA
>NW_015122597.1:0-820 GCF_001443285.1 Poecilia latipinna
AGATGGAAACTGAAACTTTGAATGCCAGCTGAAAAAAACTGTGGCCAGAGGCAGCAAAACCCGATCGGAGGCTCGTTTGATGAGATCCATCGCTCTGCCGTAGATCCAGCTGTGAATCTCTTGGGGCAGATTGGAGGAGACACTTTAATGACACGACTGCGGATCAGATTAAGGCCCGATTGATGAACACACACATCCGCTGACCTGAAAACAGGTTTTGTTCTTTGGTTTCAATGTAGAGTATGTATGCTGCGTAATAACTGTAAAAAAAGGATTTTGCCTATCACAGGCTATTTTCGGAACGCAACCCCCAAGAAAAAAGGGTTCGCTGTAAATGTAATGTTTACTTAATTTTTTTCTACAGCAGAAGTTTTGTCAAAAAAGCGAAACAGGCTTCATTTCATAAGGTTGTAAAAACTTTTTAATAAAAATGTGTGGGAAAAAACAGTCCATGCATCCTCATTCCAAACACACTCACTTAAATTTTCACTTTATGGTACATGTTCACATTCTTTATTGACTGTATATCAAATATATTTTAAATGTAATGAAGATATGACATAATACAACATATAATATTCAATAAAATACAAAGACTTAAATCTTATTGTATAGACTAGGTCATCAAATCACTACGTTGCCTGTAGGAATTTCTAATGTCCAGCAGGTGTCAGTATTGAGTGACACAGTATCGACACAGTATCAATACAGTGTTGCTATGAGTCGAAACGCCTCATGACGCCTCATTTACCCATCACTAGTGTTTCCATTGAGCAAATTTTACTTTTTAAAAGTCAAATTGCGCACTTATATGGTCAAG
>NW_015122598.1:0-820 GCF_001443285.1 Poecilia latipinna
CCAATCTAATCCTGGTTTATGTTGAACGTTAGTGGCTGTGTTGTTTTCTTTTATGTCAAAGATGGATTTGACAATAAAGACAATTGATGTTTTAATGTCTTGAGAGTGCAGTGTCTGTTGGGGCGTTCACTTTTTCTTGGATTTCTAATTGGCTCTGATCCCTCATATTTGGCTACATGTTGAATTTTAGTTCTGCAACAGGATTAAATCTGTTTCTGCTGTGCAAGACTAATATATCTTTGCCAATCAGACTACAAATAATAGTGGAACTTTGCAGAAGGTGAGAAATTGGGACGTTGAGGGTTAATTATTGTTATCTAAGAAGAATTTTATTGTGAGATTAATCTCAAAGAATTCTCAGATGTCAGAGATTTTCCTCTTGCTGGCTCCATTTCAGACAATCAAGTTTATTTGTGTAGCAGGTTTCAGCAACAATTCAGTTCAAAGAGATTTACATCATAAAATCACAATATAGTTATTAAAAAACAACATAATCTACAATTGAGAAAACCAGTAACAAACATTTTGATTGCCATCATCAATACACATCAACTATGTTGGTCAATGTTCATTTTATTTGGCCACTGAAGACAAATATTCTCCTCTGATGCGCGACCAAATGGACAACAACCCATGAAGCAGCACGGCTCATCATGGTTTTATTTTGAAAACTGACACTCAAAATGAAGCAGTCACGTGATCCATGCAATGGGAGGCCTCGTTTGTTGCCAGTCACGTGGTTTTCAGCAAGACAACACAAGCCTCGAAGCGGGGCTTCATCGGCCACGCCCCCTTTTTACTCGGTACAAGCCTCGAAGCC
>NW_015122599.1:0-820 GCF_001443285.1 Poecilia latipinna
GACTTTTAAACCATTGACTTGGGACTTAAATTGGACTTGAGCCTGTTTACTTGAACACATTTAAGTAGGTCCCATTAATTAATTTCACTCATCCCTTATTAAGCAGGTTGACAGAGTTTTTTTCACACTCCGTACGTATGTCAAAGTAAGCTGTAGCACAGCCAATCAAATTAACAAGATTTAAAAAATTTAAAAATCGGGTGGAAAAAAAACAGACGAAACAAACGATGTCTTTTGGGTACATCAACTATGAAGTATCCAACAAAAAACGGAGTGCAAAATGTAAAACCTGCTAGAAGAGGATCTCAGATGGAGATGCAACAGTTTCCAGCTTTGACATTTGAAGTTGCACAAAGAACTGTAGGTGGTACAGTTCTTTGTGCAACTTCAAATGTCAAAGCTGGAAACTGTTGCACCTCCATCTGAGATCCTCTTCTAGCAGGTTTTACATTTTGCACTCCGTTTTTTGTTGGATACTTCATAGTTGATGTACCCAAAAGACATCGTTTGTTTCGTCTGTTTTTTTTCCACCCGATTTTTAAATTTTTTAAATCTTGTTAATTTGATTGGCTGTGCTACAGCTTACTTTGACATACGTACGGAGTGTGAAAAAAACTCTGTCAACCTGCTTAATAAGGGATGAGTGAAATTAATTAATGGGACCTACTTAAATGTGTTCAAGTAAACAGGCTCAAGTCCAATTTAAGTCCCAAGTCAATGGTTTAAAAGTCAAATTCTAGCCCAAGTCTGAAATTTTGTCGAATCACGTCTAAATTCTTAATATTAATGACTAGGAGTCCCCACCTCTGCCTTGTTGATG
>NW_015122600.1:0-820 GCF_001443285.1 Poecilia latipinna
CACAACGTGATTTGGTACAACGTTTTTAGGCGAGAATGTAAGTGTGTAAATCTCAAATATCTGCTTGGTTCATCAATACATCATCTATAGATTGCAATATTGCTCTGACATTTTCGGACCTGTCTGCTATCGCTGCTTTAACAGCCAGATCCCCTCCAGCTGTCAGCTGGCCGGGCGTTCCAGGTTCGGTACACCGAGAGAAAACGCCTAACTCCTGGCACATTGTTATTAAACCTCCCGCTAGCTTTCCCCAATGAGTGGGAGTTAAACACCGATATTATTCAGACAGCTCTGGTTGAAAATGTTTTTTATAAAGTATTTCAAAGCAGAGCACATCGGTTTGATTGATTAATTAAAGTTAAGCCTTCAAATATAAGTTTATTTAACCGTAATGTCCTATCTGCGATGTGGAGAGTATTATATTTGTAAATGAATAATTTGCTTATATGTATTCCTTGTAGAAAAGTGCAGTCCACATTTGAACATTTTAGAATCAAAGTAAAAGATTTCTTTTTTACTATGGAACATCCTTTACTATAAAAAGTGAAGAATAATATAGAAATCAGTAGTACATGACTGAAAAACAAACTTCGGCTCCGTTGTTTTTTGTTTTTTTCTTCTCCGCTCTGCTTCGCACTGTCACGGTTGCTTGGCAACATGAGTTACGCTGAGGTGGGGGCGGGGACAGTTGGTGAAGGCTAGACCTGTCCGAATCCACAGATATTTTTCTTCCGGTCTTAGTTTATTCCCGGCCTTCGAAGGACCCATCCTACGTAGACCAGTCCTTTGAAGGATGCAGACCCTGAATTCGGACACAGCC
>NW_015122601.1:0-820 GCF_001443285.1 Poecilia latipinna
CCTTCTCAAAACTAATTTTCTTTGAATTGACATGTCTGTTATATATTATTTCTGTTTTATTTTGCTTTCATTTTTGGTTCCTAGTGTGTAAAAAGCCATCTTCATCTATGAATATTTGTTTTCCTTTGTTTTTTAATTGTATTTTATTTTGGTGGGGAAGCTTTTATTTTCTTACTTCCTGTTTTTGCGTTATATCCTGTGTGTTCCCGCTGCCCTCCTCAGTTCGCGCCAAGCTGCGCTGGGGAGAGGTAAGTGTACAGAGTTGTCTTTCATTTGTGTATTAAAATATTGAAAACGTTCTAAAAAATATGTTGTAAACTCACGTTATATATATTGTTGTTTAACCGTTCATGTTTAGCGCAGCACTATGCTGGGCATTTGTCTCCCACATTGGTGACACCCATCAGGTTTTCTGTATCAGCGTGGTTATTTTGTTTTTATTATTTATTTTTTTCTTTTGGTTGGTTAGGGTGTTTGTGGAGAATCCGGAGCCCAGGAGCTGCTGTTTAAAATGTTCTTGTTTTGAACAGGTATGTGTGTTGTTTCAAATTTTATTTGGATGTTAAATAAATATATTTAGTATATTTCTATGTTATGGTGGAAAATTGTAATTATAGGGCAGATTATTTCTGTTTAGGTTTTATTTTAATTGTTTTGTATGACTGCAGAAAATTTTGGTTTTGTTTAATGCATTTCTGTGTCAGTTCGCGCCAAGCTGCGCTGGGGAGAGGGTGTTTGTGGAGAATCCGGAGCCCAGGAGCTGCTGTGTTTAAAATGTTCTTGTTTTGAACAGGAATAAAATTATCCTGAATCCTGATTC
>NW_015122602.1:0-820 GCF_001443285.1 Poecilia latipinna
TACTACTTTGTGTCAAATTTTAATTAATCGAGTTTGATGGATTAAAATGCCACGCCCAAATCAAAATCGATGTTATCGCACACAAACATCTGTTTATTTACGTCATAAAATGCTTATCGCACACAAACACCTGTTAAATCTGCGTCATAAGATGCTTATCATATAAAAACATATGCTTTGATTTAAATTAAGTTCTTATCAATAATAAAACAGGCAGCATTCTGGAACATTCTCTCTCTTGCATCATATAAATTAAGTTATCAATGTAAAACAGACAATGTTCTGGAATATTCTCTCTCTCTTGCATCATAGAATTTCTTATCAATAATAAAACAGACAGCATTCTGGAACATTCTCTCTCTTGCATCATATTAAAATTAAGTTATCAATGTAAAACAGACAATGTTCTGGAATATTCTCTCTCTCTTGCATCATATAAGTTCTTATCAAAATAATACAGGCAACATTCTGGAACATTCTCTTTTGCATCACATTAAATTAAGTTCTTATCAATAATAAAACAGACAGCATTCTGGAACATTCTCATTCTGGAACATTCTCTGTTGCATCACAATAAATTAAGTTCTTATCAATGTAAAGCAGGCAGCATTCTGGAACATTCTCTTTTGCATAATATAAATTAAGTTGATATCAATGTAAAGCAGACATGATTCTGGAACATTCTCTCTCTCTTGCATCATATAATTTCTTATCAAAATAATACAGGCAACATTCTGGAACCTTCTCATTCTGGAACATTCTCTCTTGCATCATATAAAATTAAGTTGATATCAATGTAAAGCAGACAATGTTCTGGAAT
>NW_015122603.1:0-820 GCF_001443285.1 Poecilia latipinna
CTTCACATCCTCTCATTTACAATAAACTTCAAAACCAGCCAGTTTGGTGGTGTGTTAAAGGGACATTGAAACATATTTTTTGGGGGGATATTTGGATGATTGAGACTGGAAAAAGAACATCTGTGGCATTAATATAATAATCAGCTGATAGCAGGTTGGAAAATACACAACAATCAAAATTCTAATCAGTCTTAGACAATAAATAAGGGTGAATAATTGTTTTATGCCACTTATTGTAAAAATAAAAGTGATCCAGTTTCTTCAAAATATGCTTATGCTTACTTTTATTGTTTTTCCTACTTGTAGACCATCGATGTTGTTGCCATGAGGCCTGCTATCCTACAATGTTTCTCAGTTTTCCTCAAGGACGATGACAAAGTTCTACAATATCTCTGGTATGTATTGCTATTCCATTTGTCACAAGTTGTGTTGTGAAAAAAAATCTAAACTTTCATCTCATTCTTTTTTTTTAATTTGTACTTTTCTTATTATCCACAGGATCCAGATGCCATGGCGACTTCATCCTGGTTCCTGTGGGGTTACTGACTGTTATGTTAAGTTCATCATTTTGTTAAAATAAAATGTTGAATCTTGTGAACTTAAAATCTTTTGTTGTGGTTTCTTAATTTATTTAGGGCAATCGGTTTCCTAGATTCTGCTAAGTAAACTGTACTGTTCATGTAAGTTGGACTAACTTGATGTAGTTGAGTTAAGAAGAGGATAATTTACTTACTATTTCTAAGTTGAAACAACTTCACTAAACTAAGTTAAATTAACTTGACACAATTTAGTTCATACAACAAGGTCTTAAGTACACTGA
>NW_015122604.1:0-820 GCF_001443285.1 Poecilia latipinna
ACTTATGTAACTCTTCTTATTATGTTGTTGGTCACCTAGCACAACAAAAGATGAAAAACTCCTCACAATGTGATTGACTGCAGCCAAGTGGTCCGACAGGCTCCACCAGCGCTCCTCAGAATTCTTTATTTTTTTTTAAAGATGTGATCGTATAGTTTAAACAACACAACGGTTAACAAATTTTCAAAACCAAAACAAAACATTCTTATTCAATGAATCAATCAAAAATAACATCAACAGCAATAAACAGTAAAATAACAGACAACTGCTACATCAATTAACAGTCAAAACACTCATAAACATTTTTCTATATAACAACAAATTCACTGTCTGAACCCACCTAGCACAACAAAAGATGAAAAACTCCTCACAATGTGATTGACTGCAGCCAAGTGGTCCGACAGGCTGAAAAATAAAAGACAGTTAGCGCCGTGACTGAGTGGTCAGCCACGAACACCAACCGGCGCAGCTCCCACTCATAGGGTCGCATTTTTCCAGCCCAACCACAAGACAACTTTACAAATTATATTTATAAATGTTAAATATTCTTACAGTACCTTGTTAGTAGTTGAACTAGAAAAATATTACCCTAAGTAAAAAGAGAAGTGAAGAGCTGCCTCTTTCGCACCTACCTCCACCAGCGCTCCTCAGAATTCTGGTGGAGGAAGCCGCGAGAATGCCTGACGGACCCGTTGCATGCAGTCACTCATCACACCACTAGGTGGCTCCAAACAAAATCAAAAATACATACAACCATCACTATAATCATTTCGATCAAAACTCACACAGACACACGAGCTCTTCTCTCTGTTACACCTAC
>NW_015122605.1:0-820 GCF_001443285.1 Poecilia latipinna
ATCTTCCAACACTGTTGTTTAGAAAAGCATTTTAAATATTGATTTAAGTGCAATATGCTAAATAATTTACATATTCTGATGTGATTCATAATTTCTCATATTGTTTTGTTCATCTTTCTCAACAGTAGCCTACCTAGCCTACCATATCTGGGATGGTCTTGTTCCTCTGTCCATGGCAGGTTCAGTCAATCAACTGTGGGACATCTGCTGCCTAACGTTAAACTATCATGGGCCTCTTGATTTAAAAGGAGAAACCAGTACAGAGCCTCCCTGCTCCTGCAAGTCACACTTCTTGGATGAACACTCAATACTGCAGCTGTTAGAAATGAAATCTTTGTGTATCTATTCTGTAATTAATATCTATATGTATCTATTAATAAATGAATTGATGTTGTGTAGAGTTCTGTAAAAACTATTGTAAATAGCTTCTCTTGAGTAATCTACATATGTGCAACTTTTACATTTAAATTGCTTCTTTTTGTAAATTTTACACATCTGGCAACAAAGTATGTGGAGGAGAGGAAATGCTAAAATTAAAGCTGCTATTGTGGACCAAAGACATAAGGTTTGTGGCTGTTTCTTTAAAACATCTATTTAATAATTATATTAAACACTGTGCATGGTTACTACATTACACAAACATAATTACCACAGTTAATAATTTAAGTCATTGATAGAGAAAATGTATTTACAAAAGGCATATCAATTTTATTTCAACAGTATGTACTCAGGGTTTACAACTTAAGAAGACATCCATGTAGGGTCCTTGGCGGGTGCCAGTCTGCAGTGAACCGGTGGGTTACAGAGGCAATGGTAAACT
>NW_015122606.1:0-819 GCF_001443285.1 Poecilia latipinna
GATGCTCTATTGTGACTGAACAAATTGGAGAACAATGAGGTGCCTTAAATACTTATTTATTTTAAAAAGTATTTGCCTAGCTTAATGATTTTTACATTTTTGGTGTCGATTGATTTTGTATGGAGAATATTTATTGACTTTTTATGAATAAGATTTATCTTGAATTTTTGCATTTGGAAATACATTGATTACCAAAATGATGATTGGATTATTCATAGTGCAATGAGTGCCAATTGTTTCTTTGTGTGCACACTGGAATGTTTTGATTATATATATTTGAGACTGGTCCTGTTTTATTATCCAGGCCAGGTTCCATGGCGAGCTGAAGATTCGGGTCAAGAGCCTAAAAGGATTTCACCTGTGGTGCCAAAAGGTTTGGTTTCCCCACCAGGCTGGTGGGAGACTTCCTGCAGCCCAGGAACAAAACTGTTCCCACTCTGATCTGACTTCTGTCAGCCTAGAAACTGCACCAAGCGCTTTAACCAACCCGCCTGACCCCGTTGAACCTCCCCAGTTCCGGGGGTTTATAAACTGAGTGGTGTGGCTTGTTGCTGGAACTATGAAACTGATTGATTATCGTTCTTTGATTTGGTAATTTAATTGTTTTCGTTGTGTATTTTTTTAATTTAATATGGCCATTTGAATGTTTTTTTTTTCCTATTGTGATGTACATATGCATATAATTATTCACTGTGAATACAAGGCACCCACATTGGCAAACTTCTAGTCTGTCTACTCCTTCATGAGTCGTATCTTGAGTTCTGAGAACTAGCCCATTGACCCTGTTGGTCATAATCTATTTTCAATTATTTAGAAATA
>NW_015122607.1:0-819 GCF_001443285.1 Poecilia latipinna
AAACAGAAACAGCATTAATCAGCTAGCCAATCAGAAACATAATAAATCAGTTAGCTAAACAGAACCAGCATTAATTAGCTAGCCAATCAAAAAAAACATTAATAAGTTAGCTAATCAGAGCAAGCATTAATCACCTAGCTCATCAGAAAAAGCATTAATCAGCTAGCCAATCATTGCCAGCAATGAGCTAGCCAAACAGAACCAGCATTAATTAGCTAGCCAATCAAAAAAAAACATCAATCAGCTAGCTCATCAGAAAAAGCATTAAATAGCTATCCAATCTGAGCCAGCAATAAGCTAGCCAAACAGAACCAGCATTAATCAGTTAGCCAATCAGATAAAATAATTTATCAGTTAGCCAATAAGAGCGAGCATTAATCAGCTAGCATTTCAGAGTGAACATTAATCAGGTAGCACATCAGAAAAAGCATTAATTAGCTAGCCAATCAGTACCAGCAATAAGCTAGCCAAACAGAACCAGCATTAATCAGCTAGCCAATCAGAACAAAGAATTTATCAGCTAGCCAATCGGAGCGAGCATTAATCAGCTGCTAATCACAGCTAGATTTTATCAGCTAGCCATTTAGAAAACATAATAAATCAGTTAGCCAAACAGAACCAGCATTAATTAGCTACCCAATCAGAAAACATAATAAATCAGTTAGCCAAACAGAACCAGCATTAATCAGCTAGCCAATCATTGCCAGCAGTAAGTTAGCCAACCATAACCAGCATTAATCAGCTAGCCAAGCAGAAAACATAATAAATCAGTTAGCCAAACATAACCAGCATTAATTAGCTAGCATTAAAAAAAAACAT
>NW_015122608.1:0-819 GCF_001443285.1 Poecilia latipinna
GCATCGAAGGGGGCCCACTCTTCGAATGCATGGGCTTGAAACTAACCCTGGGATTGACGGTAAAATGCATTGAAGGGAGCCCAATACTCAAACACATGGGTTCTTGAAACATCCTACAGGAATTGACGGTAAAATGCATCGAAGGGGGCCCACTCTTCGAATGCATGGGCTTGAAACTAACCCTGGGATTGATGGCGAAATGCATTGAAGGGAGCCCACCCTTCAAATGCATGAGTCTTTGAACTTCCTACAGGAATTGACGGTGAAACGCATTGAAGGGAGCCCACCCTTCAAGTGCATGGGTCTTTGAAACATCCTACAGGAATTGACGGTTAAATGCATTGAAGGGAGCCCACTCTTCAAATGCAGGGGTCTTTGAAACGTCTTCCAGGAATTGACGGGGTAATGCATTGAAGGGAGCCCATTCTTGACTGCATGGGTTTGAAACTAACCCAGGAAGTGACGGTGAAATGCACTAAAAGGAGCCCACCCTTCAAATGTGTGGGTCCTTACAGCATCCTCCAGGAATTGACGGTGAAATGCATTGAAGGGAGCCCACTCTTCAAATGCAGGGGTTTGGAACTAACCCAGGAATTGACGGTAAAATGCACTGGAGGGAGCCCACTCTTCGACTGCAAGGGTTCTTGAAACATCCTACTATGATGGAAGGTTATATGCATTGAAGGGAGCCCACTCTTTGAATGCATGGGTTTGAACTAACCCAGGAATTGATGGTGAAATGCATTGAAGGGAGCCCACTCTTCAAATGCTAGTGCAGCCGAAGTCGTGCGGGTGTCACAGCCTGGAAAGGTTGTCAAT
>NW_015122609.1:0-352 GCF_001443285.1 Poecilia latipinna
AACTCATCTTGTCCTCTGTTGTCTCTCAGCCCAACAGGTGGTGGTGAAATCAGGGGTGGAGTCTGTCCTGCTGTCCTGCAGAACCACAGAGAGTCTGGATGGAGACACTAAAGTGGAGTGGATGGACAAAGAGAACAGGAAGGTCCATGTGTATCAGAACGGTTCTGATCAGCCTGGAGAACAGGACCAGTTCTACAGAACCAGAACCAGGATGGATGGAAACCTGCTGAAGACTAAAGACCTCAGTCTGACTCTGACATGGCCGACATATGGAGACATGAACCTCTACACCTGCAGAGTCTACAGAGACGGAGACGTCCTGATGGTGAAACAAGTTCTGCTCCAGGTCAAA
>NW_015122609.1:6848-7667 GCF_001443285.1 Poecilia latipinna
GACGAGAGAGAGCAGCTGGAAGGACAACCAGGAAGGTAGAGAGAGAAACATCAGAGCTGCAGTCAGAGGAAGTTCCTCCTCCATCTTTCTCCACCAGAGAGAATAAATGAATCCTCCACTGAGGACGTTCAGCAGGTGGATCACTGGGTGAAGGAGTGAATGCAGAATGAATGAGTGAATGCAGAGTGAATGTAGAGTGAATGCAGAGTGAATGTAGATCCTCTTGGATCCTCTGACTTGATGAGTTCAGGTCGTTTACCAACATCTGATCCTGATGCTGATTGATTGTCTCTCTAACTGTCCTCTGTCTCCTCAGCAGGGACAGACCAGGACCAACCAGAGGACATTATGGAGCCACTGCTGGCTGATCAATCAGTCTGATCAGGTTGATCATCTCTGATTATTGATCCAGTCAGACTTTGGATCAGAGCCGATCTCAGTGAAGGTTCTGATGGACCAACAGAGACACTTCCTGGTCCTCTGGTCCAGTCTGCAGCCTCTGATTGATCACTATTGATTATTGATGACAGAATGAAGATCTGAAGGAACTGAATCATTTCTGCTGCCTGAGGAACCAGTTCATGACTGGAACTGGAACTGGTTTGGATCCATCAGGGAGGAGGAGAGTCCAGTCTGACCAGAACCAAACCGAAACAACCGCCTTTCTTTTTCTTTTTCTTCTTCTATTCAAACACAAACTGGAAAAATCTCTCAACTTTTTACTTCCAGTCCAGAATTTGCAGCTTTTGACCTGGAAATATTTTCTGCCTTTATGGTTTATTTAAGATCCAGTTCCACTCATTATTACATTTATTAACT
>NW_015122610.1:0-819 GCF_001443285.1 Poecilia latipinna
ATTTGATAACTTAAAATCCTTCACTGAAGGCAACAAGCTGGAGAACACAGTGACCTCATGCATGAACACACACATCACTGCCCTTCAGAAACATTTCCAGAAATATTTCCTGGTGCAGGAGTCCAAAGAATATGACTGGATCCGTGATCCCTTCAGTGCAACACCACCTGCCGACTTCAGCACATCAGAAGAGGAGCAGTTCATTGATATCACCTCCGATTCAACAATGAGGCTGCAGTTTAGGTCAAAGACACTGGCTGCATTTTGGATAGGAGTGGAGAAAGATCACCCTCTGCTAGGAAAGAGAGCACTGGCCACATTTCTTCCTTTTGCCACATCCTACCTATGTGAAAGGTTTTTCTGCTGTGGCCTCAATCAAGACCAAATACAGATGAAAGCTGGACATTGAAAATGAACTCTGGGTTGCAGTGTCAAAACTGCAACCCAGATTTGAGAAGATCTGCAGCAACAAGCAGGCTCACTCCGGCCACTGAAAAGATGGAAGGATTAAAGGAATTTTTGCACAACAAATCTTTATTGTAATTTATTTTTCTCTCAGGGAGCTGTTCATGTTTCAACCTCGTTTTGCAGAGATTTTTTTTTTTTATCAAAATGTATGGATGATAAAGTTGAATATTGTTACAAATAAAAAGTTGTGCCCAGTTTATTGTTTTTTTGTTTTTCATTTTTGGGGGGAATTGTATTGTAATCCATGGGAGGAACGGGGGCAGGAGAGTGAGGAGGGCAGAAAATTTTTGGGAATCACTGCCCTATTGTAATCCATAGGGGGGGCCCAGAAGATGTTTGGAAACCACAGGG
>NW_015122611.1:0-818 GCF_001443285.1 Poecilia latipinna
GTAAAAATATATTGTTTTCCTGAAAGCACAATCAAATAACCGTCTCTGGGTTCTTCACAGAAAAAATCCAGGAAATAACACTATTTTTGAAATAAATACCATATTTTCCGGACTATAAGCCGCAGATATCTCTGCCGCTCCAGGTTTTCCACAACGATGCAGCAGCAGCAGAGGGGGGTGGACACCCAAAATTTGAGTAATAACAGGTCAATTGAATATCACATTTATTACGGTTGAAGAAGAAAAAGTTGCCAAGTTTAGATTTAACTGAACTGATTACGGTAGTTTCCGAATAGTAACTAAACAGTAAAAGTGCTGATCCTTCGTGTCTGCTACTGGCATGTGCTAAATTAAAAGGGTTTCCTTCTTCTTCTTCTTTAGATTTCAACAGCAGCTTGCATCCATTATTGTTGCCCTACTGCCATCTACTGGATCCTAATATCTATGCCTCAAATTCTCATAATGATCCCAGTATTATTTAAAAAAATGAAAAATCTTCTTTTTCCCCTCAATGCTATTTAACTGATCAACAACATTCTCAAATTTCAATTCCCTATTAAAACCTAATTCCGTTTTAATGGGCACTTTCTTCTTTTATTTCCAATTTTGACTTCCAATGATTCACTTTGTAATGGTCTCACTATGGTGTCTTGTACCAAAACTAACCATCAGCCAAACTCCTTTCACACGAGTCAGGATTAATTAGTTCTTCCTTTATTTCCATGTAGAATGGAGTGAAACTGTCAAAACACAAACAACTCAGGATGAGCTCAGAGCAGCTAACATGTTTTACATTCAGATACATACATTAGAAGTAC
>NW_015122612.1:0-818 GCF_001443285.1 Poecilia latipinna
GGCTAGCTGATTAATGCTGGTTCTGTTTGGCTAGCTTACTGCTGGCAATGATTGGCTAGCTGATTAATTCTTTTTCTGATGACCTAGCTGATTAATGCTCGCTCCGATTGGCTAGCTGATAAATTCTTTGTTCTGATTGGCAAGCTGATTAATGCTGGTTCTGGTTGGCTAGCTTACTGCTGGCAATGATTGGCTAGCTGATTAATTCTTTTTCTGATGAGCTAGCTGATTAATGTTTTTTTTTTTTTGATTGGCTAGCTAATTAATGCTGGTTCTGTTTGGCTAATTGATTTATTATGTTTTCGGATTGGCTAGCTGATTAATGCTGGTTCTGTTTGGCTAGCTTATTGCTGGCACTGATTGGCTAGCTAATTAATGCTTTATCTGATGAGCTAGCTGATTAATTTTCACTCTGATTGGCTAGCTGATAAAATCTAGCTGTGATTAGCTAGCTAATTAATTCTCCCTCAGATTGGCTGGCTGATTAATGCTGGTTCTGTTTGGCTAACTTATTGCTGGCAATGATTGGCTAGCTGATTAATGCTTTTTCTGATGAGCTAGCTGATTAATGCTCGCTCTTGTTGGCTAGCTGATAAATTATTTTATCTGATTGGCTATCTGATTAATGCTGGTTCTGATTGACTAGCTTATTGATGGCTCAGATTGGATAGCTATTTAATGCTTTTTCTGATGAGCTAGTTGATTGATGTTTATTTTTTTGATTGGCTAGCTAATTAATGCTGGTTCTGTTTGGCAAGCTCATTTCTGGCACTGATTGGCTACCTGATTAATGCTTTTTCTGATGAGATAGCTGATTT
>NW_015122613.1:0-818 GCF_001443285.1 Poecilia latipinna
AAGACAGAAAAGAAGAGAAAATGTCAGGCGCCGGCTTAAAAGAACGTACGATGCATCTTTTAATCTTCCAACTTCACTTTTACAAATCTCTTTTATTCTCATTTCAACTTCTCAGTCCTTTAAGGTGATTCAACCTGTACCGAATTAAATAATTTGTCTCAGTCCTTTAAGGTGATTCAACCTGTACCGAAATAATTATTCTCAGTCCTTTATACTCTTTGGCAACTCGATTCAGGGTCCCAGAGAAAGACGATACATCCAGTAACAGACTTCTACTTACGGCGACCCGGTTCAGAGAGCCAGAGTAGGGTGATTCAACCCGCTTCAGTCCTATTAATCCCAAACCAGTCCAATTATTAGTCCACTGGAGATGAGTCGTAATCTCCGGCTGATACAAGCCCACTATTTAATACACAAACACCCAAAATTCTTTTATAGAGGCACAGGCATGGATCCTCAGGGTAAAGAATTTAAAAGAAACCCAGCTTTAGGACAGAGGTAACGTAAACTCCTACTGTCTGGATCCGCTATGATCCCCTGTAATGTGTATTTTCTCTTCAAACAACAGACTCTTTTAGGAGGGATTTTATATACCGCTGCAGCTTCTAAATTCTGTGAGGCCGCACACACCGAGAGCAATCAGCCACGGTCCAACGAAACAGCGCTTCAGACAACCAAAAAATAATTAAACATTGTCTTACCACACCGAAGCGTCGGGCCGAAACGGATCAATCAGGGCCAAACAGCCGCCCGCCGAGATTCCAGAACCGGCACGAGCCCCCAAATGTTAAGGAAGAAATTCTAAATAGGTTAACTTT
>NW_015122614.1:0-818 GCF_001443285.1 Poecilia latipinna
TAGAACAGGGGTGTCAAACTCATTTTGGTTTAGGGGCCGCATACAGCTTAATCTGATCTGCAGGGGGCCACACAAGTAAACTCATTGCAAGATTAAATAGAACCAATAAAAGTGGACTTGTTTTTTTTTTTATATTAAACGAATTTCACTTTTACAAAATATATTATGAATAATCTCAGTTTTTAAGAAAGGTATTTGCAATTCCAACAATACTTTTACTCAGTTAAGCATTTATTTAAGTGCATTATGCATAAGAATTGACCTCAGTGATTGTACAATGTTGCAAAACATTTATTCACAGTTTTTTGAACTTAAAAACACTGAACTGCATCACAAAATACAACAGACAAAAATTAAGAAAATATTTAATTTTCAACATCTGGCAAGCAATTTGAACAAATTATCTGGCTTCACACATTTGGAATCTTAAGTGTAAGCTGTTTTGCACAGACATTTGATTAAGTACATTTGTTGATGCATAAAATGCATACAAATAGAAAAACTTGCATACGTAACATGTATCTATGTTAGCATGCACGAGAAATATGAGGTCCCCAGGGCCAAAATCAAAAGCTGGCAAAGCATAGAATCCAACTTGTTTACAGAACCTGAAGCTCTGTGCTGCCATCTGCTGTTAGTTCTGCTGCAGTGTTGCATCATGTTGTGTGCTCTGAATAAAACACAGCGCCCCTCGTGGACAGTATAGGAACTGCAGATGTTTTTTCATGAATAATGATAATGCATTTAGCCCCCGGGCCGGACTAAATCGTTCGGCGGGCCGGTTCCGGCCCGCGGGCCGTACGTTTGACACCCCTGCT
>NW_015122615.1:0-818 GCF_001443285.1 Poecilia latipinna
TGTAAAAGCAGCCCAGATAGCACACGACGTTAAATCAATGTTGAATAGTTAGAATTGTTGATTTTTGGTTGAAGTCGACAAATGACGGTGGATCAATCATCAAACAACCATCCAATCAAACCGTTGAAACTGTGACATTGAATCAACGTTGTTTTGTGGTTGAAATCTGATCACTGAAATGCCGAAGTCTGATTAATGGTTGATTTTTGGTTGAAGACGACAAATGACGGTGGATCAACCATCAAACAACCATCCACCTCTAGCCAAGTAACTAACAATGAAACTGTGTCATTGAATCAATGTTGTTTTGTGGTTGAAATCTAATGACTGAAATGCTGATGTCTGATCAACATCTGATCAATATTGAATCAATGTCAGCTGTTTTGCCTCACCCCTTCCCCTCCTCTCCTCCTCATCAGCGCTCTGGGTCAGAGTATTTTATTACTGAGCGGGGGTTATCACATTTAACTTAAGCACTGCAGAGGATAGTGGGTGCTGATTCCTTTCTGTACATTTTCTTACTTGTTCATAACAATTCTCACTGACTGTGTGTGTGTGTGATATATTGACACAAAAACATCTACAACTTACTACAAGGAGTGGAGGGGTCCACCCCCGCCGTTTACGAGTGGAATGTCCCAAACACACAGCTGCTTCGCTGTTGGCTTGTTGGCAAAAGATCTTAATTCAATGTTGAATTATCATCACAAAGGTTGCATGTTTGGTTGAGGTCGACAACTGATGGTGGATCAACTATAAAACAACCATTCAATTCTAGCCAATTAACTAACGTTGAAACTGTGTCATTGAATCAATGT
>NW_015122616.1:0-818 GCF_001443285.1 Poecilia latipinna
TTTTTTTTTACAATTTGGCACATAACACATGGTTTGGTCTCGCTGTATTTTGGCTTGAACACACAGATACAGATAAATATTGTCTGGAATCAGAGCGGCTGTCATGCAGGAGCAACCAGGAGCGCTGTCCGGTGGGAGCTACAGATATTCACTAGCTGGACCAACATGCTGCTAGTTTGGTTCAGATGTGAAGCTTTGACATGATTCAAGATGTGAATCAAACGTTTGAATGACAGGATGTGATGTCGATGCTTCAGGTTCAGCCTCCTGGTTTGCATAACTACAAGTTTATCTAAGGAAGACCCTTTCTGCGATAAAATATCCAAAACAAGTAAAAATTACTAAGGACTTGTTCTGATTTAACTAGCAGGAACTATAATCAGTGGATTTCTGGAAACAATTTCAGCAAACTATCAAAACCAACAAATCTTTCAGGGTTTTTAGACTTTATCCATTTATGACTGATGAATGCTTAGTGCAAGTTATTCTGTTAAGCGTCCAGTTTGTCTGAATCTTCACCGTTTTGAACACAAACCAAATGTTTGAATTAAATGACACCAGAGAGGAAGAATAAAATGTCCAAACCACAGATATTTCTGAGTCTGTGTTTTTCTGAAGAGGTTAAATTTATCCATAAATCTGATTTTATGAGGTTTTTAAAGCAAGATGTTTACCACAGTGTCTTAGGGCCATTGTAGATAAAGAAAAAGTTGGAGTAGGTTGAGAAAACTAAGAAATTTCTGAGCTCTACATGTCAAAAAAAAAAAAAAAAAAAAAAAAAAAAAAAAAAAAAAATTAAAAAAATCGGGGGTATATAA